>NC_135820.1:17503703-17803703 GCF_964213995.1 Mustelus asterias
GGAAAGGGGAGGGGGGAAAGGGGAGGGGGAAAGGGGAGGGCAGGGGTTATAGGGGGTGGAGGGGGAAAGGGAGGAGGGGTGGAGGGGGAAAGGGGTGGAGGGGGAAAGGGGAGGAGGGGGGAAAGGGGAGGAGGGGGGAAGGGGAGGAGGGGGGAAGGGGAGGAGGGGGGAAGGGGAGGAGGGGGGAAAGGGGAGGAGGGGGAGGGGGAAAGGGGAGGAGGGGGGAGGGGGAAAGGGGAGGAGGGGGGAGGGGGAAAGGGGAGGAGGGGGGAGGGGGGAAAGGGGAGGAGGGGGAGGGGGAAAGGGGAGGAGGGGGGAGGGGGAAAGGGGAGGAGGGGGAGGGGGAAGGGGAGGAGGGGGAGGGGGAAAGGGGAGGGGAAAAGGGGGGCGTGGGGTGTCTCGATTAGCTGTAAAGATTCGCAGTCGAATCAGTATTCTGTAACTTGATTTTGTGTCTCTGTGCCCTGTTTGGGAGCAGATATACACTCCATCTGACGAAGGAGCAGCGCTCCGAAAGCTAATGGCATTTGCTACCAAATAAACCTGTTGGACTTTAACCTGGTGTTGTTAAAACTCTTACTGTATTTACCGCAGTCCAACGCCGGCATCGCCACATCATTTCTTGTATAGGTCAGGGTCGCCTGACTTCAGCAAGCAGTGGATATCCCTGTTCATCCACGGTTTCCGGTTGGGGAACACACGGATTTGCTTCTTTGACACACAGTCTTCTACACACTTACTCATGAAGTCAGTTACTGTAGTGGCGTACTCGTTCAAGCTGGTCACAAAGTTTTTAAATACTGACCAATCCACTGACTCCAAGCAGCCCCGGAGGAGATTATCCGATTCCTCAGACCAACATCACACGACTCTCTTTGATGGATTCTCCCACTTCAGTTTTTGCTTGTAAGCCGGGAGCAGAGGCACAGCCTTGTGGTCTGATTTACCAAAGTGTGGGTGGGCGATAGAGTGGCAGACATGTTTGATATTTGTGTAGCAGTGGTCTAGGATGTTTGGGCCTCTGGTGGAACAGGAGACGTGTTGGTGGTAACTTGGTAGAACGCTCTTGAGCTTGGCCTGATTGAACAAGGGCTCGGGATGTTTCGTCTCAAGGCTAATCGTGTTGGTGTATATTTCGTCCAGCATGATCTTCACATCTGCATGGGGTGGGATGTAAATTGCCGTCAGGATAATGGAGGTGAACTCCCGCGGAACCTCTTGCAATGAAGGCCAACATGCCATTTTCCTTCTTTACCGTCTGCTGCACCTGCATGCTTACCTTCAGTGACTGGTGCACAAGGACACCCAGGTCCCGCTGCACACCCCCCTCTCCCAATTTACAGCCATTCAGGTAGTAATCTGCCTTCTTACTTTTGCTTCCAAAGTGAATAACCTCACATTTATCCAAATTATACTGCATCTGCCATTGATTTGCCCACTCACTCAACCTGTCCAGATCATACTGAAGGATCTCTGCATCCTTCCAAAGGATTCCAGGTTAATGAGACAAACAGGAACAGGAGTTAACTCTTAATTCTCTTAACAAGCTCCCTTTATTTAACACTTTTAATACCAACTCAAACTTCAACAGTTGCAATACTTTAACTCTAACTGAACTTTAACTCTTAACTGAAAATTAGCTTTTTAACTGAAAACGAACACTACCCGGTTAGAATAAAGTGGCCCACTCCATTCCAGATGTAGAATTTGTCCTCATGTTCTCTCTGAAGGTGTTCTCAGGACACCTCTTCTTCTTGCATTGGTTGATCTCTAAAGTTGTCACTGGAGACAAAAGATTGCACATGTCTTTAATCTACAAATTCTTTCATATGCTTCCAGAAGATTCTCTGGCACTCAGCCAATGGTGTAACCAAAAATTGATCACATGGCTTGAACAGCCAATGAAATTACTTGTAAATGACACCATTATGCTTCGTTCAGATTGCATATAACTCAAATAAAACCCATAAACTTTGGTGCCATCAGATCTATTCCAAAGTAAACAACTTCCCATATTTGATCGACATAGGAAGCTTCAGGTCCCAGTTCCCAGGTCAGGTCATGGCTCACAGCAACATTACGATCTGCATCTGTTTTTAATTACAAGCTGACCAAAAATCCCAGCATGCTTAACTCTCACTCAGAATAGCCATTTAAAGCCAATATTGCCATTATTGTTGTTAAAATCATTGTTGTAGTCATTCTTTCTCCATCGATGGCAGGTGCAGCAAGTTGTCTGCAGCAATTATTTTCTCAACCAAATGAGATATGACGATGCAACGATTATTGATATGAATTGAGGGGTGTTTGGGACAGTGAATGTTCCCAGCCGAAGCAATGGCGGCAATAGATTCCGATCATACATTTCATATCTGAAATAAGAAAAAATAGGATGACTTGGATAGTTCTTCATGTGAGCTGTGCAGTGACAATGCTAGCTCGAGTAGCTTCCTTCTGTGCTGTGAAATACGACAGTTCCTATGCGGAAATCGGATACCACCTCAGAAGTACTGCTGCTGATTAAATCCATTACTTCTTTAAATTCGTTCATGACAATCTGGCTGTCACTGGCTGGGCCATCATTTATTACCCATCTCTGAGGGCATTTCAGAGTCAATCATATTGCTGTGGATCTGGAGTCATATGTAGACCATGAGGCGGAGGTGCCAACGTTGGACTGGGGTGGGCACATTCTGCACCCTCTCCTCTATGTACGGTATGTTTTGTCTGCATAGCGCGCAAGAAACAATATTTTTCACTATATACTAATACATGTAACAATAATAAATCAAATCAATGATTGCATGGTCATCATTAGACTTTTAATTCCAGATTTTGATTGAATTTAAATTTCACCATCTGCCATGGTGGGATTCAAACCCAGGTCTCTCTGGGTTTCTGGAATACTAGACTCATGACAATACCACTACCTCTCCTTGAGCAAGGAAGAAATTCTTCCCTGCACCCACAACTATTTTTCCCTGCTATGCTACCTATTGAATAAGGTAACACACACTAATTTCTGATCAATTATCATCATTTCATAACATACATAGCTAGTTTTAACCATTGTGGTTCTGCTTCAAAAAGGATAAATGTCGGGTTTAAAGCATTCTTCGAGTATTTGGCTTAACATGACTCAAGTTAAAGAAGTCACAACCCTGAGATTCTATAATAGGGGTAACTGCCTTGTTTCACTCCTGCTTGCAATAAGTTTAAATTTATTTATTAGTGTCACAAGTAGGCTTACATTAACACTGCAAAGAAGTTGCTGTGAAAATCCCCTAGTCGCCACCCTCGGGTGCCTGATTAGATACACTCTGAGGAGAATTTAGCATGGCCAATGCACCTAACCAGCATGTCTTTCAGACTGTGGGAGGAAACCGAAGCACCCAGAGGAAACCCATGCAGACACAGGGAGAATGTGCAGACTCCACACAGCAGTGACCTAAGCCAGGAATCGAACCTGGGTCCCTGGCGCTGTGAGGCAGCAGTGCTAACCACTGTACCACCGTGCCCACAAAGGAAGAAAGGACATGGATCGAAAAGTAGAATGCATTTTTCTTTCCGAGGGAATGCAGGCTTGAAGTGGACTGACTTGTCCTTGCCTCAGTGCTAGGGTGAGGGATTTACCTGCAGAATGTGCTTCTCTCTACCCGTGAGCTGGTGGTGCTTTCCTGATGGGGATGGGGTAGAGGGAGAGGGAATGGAGGTTGGGGGTGGGGCAGAGGAAAGGGGAATGGAGGTTGGGGGTGGGGCAGAGGGAGGGGGAATGGAGGTTGGGGGTGGGGCCGAGGGAAGGGGAATGGCGGGTGGGGGGATGGGGTAGAGGGAGGGGGAATGGAGGGTGGGAGGATGGGATAGAGGGAGGGGGAATGGAGGGTGGGGGGATGGGGTAGAGGGAGGGGGAATGGAGGGTGGGGGGATGAGGTAGAGGGAGGGGGAAATGGAGGGTGAGGGAGGATGGGATAGAGAGATGGGGAATGGAGGGTGAGGGAGGATGGGGTAGAGAGATGGGGAATGGAGGGCGGGGGGATGGGGTAGAGGGAGGGGGAATGGAGGGTGGGGGATGGAGTAGAGAGATGGAGGGTGAGGGAGGATGGGGTAGAGAGATGGGGAATGGAGGGTGAGGGAAGATGGGGTAGAGAGATGGGGAATGGAGGGTGAGGGAGGATGGGATAGAGAGATGGGGAATGGAGGGTGAGGGAGGATGGGGTCGAGGTGGTTAATCAGCTGCGATCCCGGTTCCCTGGAGGCAAAAGTCAGCGATAGCCCGAAGACTGAGATAAATTCACAATCCAGCAAGAGAGGACTAAAAAGGCAATGAGAGGGAAAATAAACTCCGAAGGCAAACTCGTGAAGAATATAAAATCTGAGGAATATTCCTCAGAGAAGAAGATGGATTCTGCATGGGGGATTTTTCTTGGCCAAGGTTTTTCCTGAACTGGATAGTATCTATTTTCAGTTAAAGTTAATGTGCAGTTTAAGAGTTAAAGTTTAGTTGAGAGTTGATGTGCAGTTAAGAGTTGAAGTTCAGTAAAGAGTTAGTGAGTTGCAACTGCTTGAGTTGGTAAGAGAAGTGAGAAATAGTTGAGTGAATTGAAGAGTCCATTACTGTTCTTTGTCTCATTAAACTGGAATGCTTGCAAGGTATTTAAATTAAAAGCAGGATAACAATGTGGTGGTTGCTCATGCTAATACCAACATGGATAGATCTAGTTGCGGCAAGTCGGTTGAAGAGGGCATGATCAGGCAGTAGCAGTTCAATACAACTGAGTGGCTTGCTTGATCATTTCAGAGGGCAGTTCAGAGTTAAACACATTACAATGGATCTGGAGTCACATGTGGGCCAGACCAGCTAAAACAGCAGATTTCCTTCCCTAAAGAACACTAAGGAACCAAGTGGATTTTAACAAAGGTTTGGTAGTTTCAGGATCACCATTATCACCTTAACCCAGGTGACAAAGACCAGCACTGAGTTGGAACAGCTGGAACAACTGTCAAAAAGTAGAGTTGAGGCCAGGATATTGAATCGTTTAAGAAACAACAGTATATTCAAGGATAGTTTAGTATATTTATTAGTGTCACAATGCACCTAACCAACATGTCTTTCAGACTGTGGGAGGAAACTGGAGCACCCGGAGGCAATCCACGCAGACACGGGAAGAACGTGCAGACTCCACACAGACAGTGATCCAAGGTGGGAATTGAACCCGGGTCCCTGGCTCTGGTAGTTCCAGGGATGAGAAACTTCACTAATGGGGATAGATTGGAGAGGTGGGGACTGTTATCCTTGGAGAGAAAAAGGCTGAGAGGAAGTTTCATAGAGATGCTCAAAATCATGAGGGGGCTGGACAGAATAGAGAGGCAGAAACTCTTCTTGCTGGTAAAAGGATTGAGAACGAGAGGGGACAGGTTTAAAATGATTTGCAAAGAAGCAAATGTGATGTGAGAAAATCTTTCACACACAGCGAGTGGTTGGGTCTGGAATGTTCTGCCTGGAAGTGTGGTGGAGACAGGTTCAATCGAGGCATTCAAAGCAGAATTGGATAATTATTTGAATAGAAACAGGGGAACGGGGAAAAGGCAGGGGAATGGCACTAATTCATGTTGCTCGTTTGGACAGCCGGTGCAGACACAATGGGCCGAATGGCCTCCCTCTATGTCGATTGTTTGTATTCTGGAAGGTCAAACAGACTGAAGGGTTCACTGTCCCAGTCTTCAAGCAAATCTATCTTGTGAATCTAAACTTAGACAGGATCAATGAGCCAATCTGGCAGGAACCCTGCCCTTGTCATTTCCCAGCTGACACATCTAATTCCATTTCCTCATTGTGTGGTGCTGTGGTTTTTCTGAAGCAGCTGAAGCATTTCTGAGTTCCCTCACTGGGGGTTTCGAAGGGTGTGGCTGAAGGAACAGAAATCTGGGCAACAAAATAAAAGTGAGGAGTTGGTTGCCCTCCACGGAAGATCTCCACAGGCCTCGACTCCCTGGTTACACACTGATTCAGAATGAACTGGTCAAAAGAAGCTCCTGTAATCGACAAAATGCAATATATGTCACATTTTGATTTGATTTGACTTGATTTATTATTGTCACATGTATTGGTATACAATGAAATGTATTGTTTCTTGAGCACTATCCAGACAAAGCATATAATTCATAGAGTACATAGGGGAGAAGGAAAGGAGAGGGTGCAGAATGTAGTGTTACAGTCATAGGTGTAGAGAGAGATCAACTTAATATGAGGTAGTTCAATTCAAAAGTCTGATGGCAGCAGGGAAGAAGCTGTTCTTGAGTCGGTTGGTACGTGACCTCAGACTTTTGTATCTTTTTCCCAATGGAAGAAGTTGGAAGAGAGAATGTCCGGGGTGATGAGGTCCTTAATTATGCTGGTAGCAGGAAGTGCAGATAGTCAATGGATGGGAGGCTGGTTTGAGTGATGTACTGGGCTTTGTTCACAACCCTTTGTAGTTTCTTGCAGTCTTGGGCAGAGCAGGAGCCATACCAAGCTGTGATACAGCCAGAAAGAATGCTTTCTATGGTGCATCTGTAAAAATTGGTGAGAGTCGTGGTGGACATGCTGAATTTTAACATGCCATTTTAACTCAGCACTTTGCTCTCATGACCACATGTCCGCCGTTGGCCTGCTGCAATGTTCCAGTGAAGCCCGGTGCAAGATGAAGAAGCAGCATCTCATCTTCCGACTGGACACCTTGCATCCCTTGGGACTCAACATTGGAGTGCAGCAACTTTAGATTGTGAACCTTCTCCTCCATCTTAAACCCCACCCCATCCCCCACCCCTCCCCACTTTTTATAATATCCCCTGCATGTATTGCCTCAGTGTAATCCCCACCAGGCCATCTCTCTTTTGTTCTTAAAGTTGCTCCTTTTTGTTGCAGTATCTACATTCTCGCTCCTTTCAGTTCTGACAGAGGGTCTATGACTTACAATGTTAACTCTGTCTCTGATAGATGCTATGATGTGGAGATGCCGGTGTTGGACTGGGGTAAACACAGTAAGAAGTCTCACAACACCAGGTGAAAGTCCAACAGGTTTATTTGGTAGCAAAAGCCACTAGCTTTCGGAGCGCTGCTCCTTCGTCAGGCGATCAGTCTTCATCACCTGACGAAGGGGCAGCGCTTCGAAAGCTAGTGGCTTTTGCTACCAAATAAACCAGTTGGACTTTAACCTGGTGTGGTAAGACTTCTTACTCTGATAGATGCTGCCAGACCTGCTGAGTCCTCTGTATTTTAGATTCCAGCAGCAGTATTTTGCTCACTTTTATGCAATATATGTTGTTGGAAATGACATATTACCAACACGAGTAAAAAAACCTCTCATCTCTCTAATGTGAAGGCCTTGTCAACAGGCATGGACATAGATTTTCACCTTGTCTTGTTGACTGTCTTGGGGGTATGTGTTATAATTGATAAATATCGGGATATTTTGCAGGAGCCGGATGAGTCATGAGATGATGTTAGTCCGCTCGATACAGTGTGCAGGTTAGACAAAAGCAGATTACCAACGTAAAGAATAACCATAGTTAGGACATCAGCAGCTGAATGGAATGACACGATGGTACAGTAGTCAGCACTGCTGCCTCACAGCGCCAGGAAGCCAGGGTTCAATTTCAGCCTCGGGTCACTGTGTGGAGTTTGCACATTCTCCCTTTCTGCATGGGTTTCCTCCGGGTGCTCTGGTTTCCTCCCACAGTGCAAAGATGTGTGGGTTAGGTTGATTGCCCATGCTAAATTGCCCCTCAGTGTCAGGGGGATTAGCAGGGTAAATATGTACGATTCTTCAATCCCGCTGTGCTGATTTTTTAGCGCAATGGGCCAGGAGATTCTAGCAGGGCTCGATTCACGCTGGGCGTCTGGGCCTGAGCACATCTCCCAGTGCCGGATTTCCAGCGCCAGTGGGAGGAGGGGAGGGGGGGGGGGGGAATTGGGAGGTCGGGGCTGTAGGGGATGGGGGGGTGGGGGGAGGGGGGCGGGGTGCTGGCCCGGGCATGTTTGAGTGGGGAGTTATACGGCCGGTGATGCGAGGTTGGCCAGCGATTGAGCTGGCCAGCAATCGGGAGGCCAGCAGTGCGAGGCCACTGTGCAATCCCCAATCTCCGCTATGACAGTGGCCCGCTCAGCGCTATGCTGCCGGCCTGTCCAGTGGAATAGGCCCCGCCTAGTGATTTTGAATGAAATTCACATTCGCGCACTCTGCAATGCACAGAGTTTGGGAGATTGATTTTGAAAATCCCGCTGAAAAAAACAGCGGGATTTACTGCAGTTTTCACGCGAATTTGACACTTAGAAATTTTTTGGTAGAATCGCCCACGTGGGGTTACGGCGATAGGGCCTGGCTAGTATTGTTGTCAATGCAGGCTCAATGGGCTGAATGACCTTGTTCTCCACTGTACGGATTCTAAGATATGAACGAAACATAGGAAGAAGAGAGGTCTGGAGTGACGGTCTAGTGGTATTATTCCTAGACTATTAATCCAGAAACTCAGCTAATGTTCTGGGGACCTGGGTTTGAATCCTGCCATGGCAGATGGTGGAATTTGAATTCAATAAAAAGTATTTGGAATTAAGAATCTACTGATGACCATGAAACCATTGTTCATTGTCGGAAAAACCATCTGGTTCACAAATGTCCTTTAGGGAAGGAACAAAGAACAAAGAACAATACAGCACAGGAACAGGCCCTTCGGCCCTCTAAGCCCGCGCCGCTCCCTGGTCCAAACTAGACCATTCTTTTGTATCCCTCCATTCCCACTCCGTTCATATGGCTGTCTAGATAAGTCTTAAACGTTCCCAGTGTGTCCGCCTCCACCACCTTGCCTGGCAGCGCATTCCAGGCCCCCACCACCCTCTGTGTAAAATATGTCCGTCTGATATCTGTGTTAAACCTCCCCCCCTTCACCTTGAACCTGTGACCCCTCGTGAACGTCACCACCGACCTGGGGAAAAGCGTCCCACCGTTCACCCTATCTATGCCTTTCATAATTTTATACACCTCTATTAAGTCTCCCCTCATCCTCCGTCTTTCCAGGGAGAACAACCCCAGTTTACCCAATCTCTCCTCATAACTAAGCCCCTCCATACCAGGTAACATCCTGGTAAACCCCCTCTGTGCTCTCTCCAAAGCCTCCACGTCCTTCTGGTAGTGTGGCGACCAGAACTGGACGCAGTATTCTAGATGCGGCCGAACCAACGTTCTATACATCTGCAACATCAGACCCCAGCTTTTATACTCTATGCCCCGTCCTATAAAGGCAAGCATGCCATATGCATGCCATATGTCCTTACCGACCAGGCCTACATGTGACTCCAGAGCCACAGCAATGTGGTTGACTCTCAACTACCCTCCAAGGGCAACTAGGGATGGGCAATAATGCTGGCCTGTGTCCAACAAGTGAATAGAAGAAAAAATACTCCAAATGCAGCATGGTTAAGGTGCTCTAATGGAGAGTTGGTGCAGACTTGATGGGCTGAATGGCCTACTCCAGTACTGTAGGTATTCTATGATTCTATGGCTCACTTGTGTCTCAACCCACATCCCCTTCCCTCCCCTCAGTCGTCCCCTCTCTGAGTTCCTGCTTTCACATACCCAAGAACACCCACACCTGCCCAGCCACTGGAGCGCCAGGAGGAAGAGAGAGAGAGAAAACTCCAACACTCACAATCACCAGTTCAGCTTTCAACACTGCATGTGCCATGAAGGCTAGTATCGAGTTGGGACACGAATGCCCTGCACCCAGGCCAAGGGTGAAGGAAGATTTGTTTATCAGCACACCAGAGGGAAGGGGGAAAAATGGGAATTCCTATAGGAGACTCAGATGACGAATTCGTTGGGATAAGTTTTTAAAAAAATATTATTTTACAGGATGTGGGCATCGCTGGATAGGCCAGCCATTTATTGCCCATCCCTAATTGCCCTTGAGAAGGTGGTGATGAGCTGCCTTCTTGAACCGCTGCTGTCCATGTGATATAGGTACATCCACAATCCTGTGAGAGAGAGAGTTCCAAGAATTTGACCCAGTGACAGTGAAGGAATGGTAATATATTTCCAAGTCAGGAAGGTTGGGTGACTTGGAGGGGAACCTTCAGTGGTGGTGTTCCAGGCATTTGCAGTCCTAGTCCTTCTGGATGGTAGTGATGATGGATTTGGAAGATGCTGTCAAAGGAGGTTTGAGCAAGGATTGCATGCACTCTCGGCCACTGGCTGTATGGTCTGGACTGTCAGACCATAGGCCGAGTGGCCTAATTCTGCTCCTATGTCTTATGTCTTATGGTCTAAGGGGATAGGGCCAGGGTGGAATTGTCGGTGCAGGCTCAATGGGCTGAATGGTCTCCTTCTGCGCTGTAAGGATTCTATGATGACTTTATGATAGTTGAAATGCTAGCGTCCTCATTGGCTTGGTGTTTTTCAATTTATCATTAAGTGGAAACACCAGCCCTGAATTAAACGTTGTGGGGAAAATGCTTTGTTATTAGTGAACAAGCAACCCAAATTCTCACCAGTGCCGTCACTTCCCTTTTAACTTTGAGGTCGATTAGTGCAATAATAAAATATCCAGAGCAGCTCAGAATGACTCACTGCGTGTGTGCGCTCCCAAAGTCCCTGACCTTTCCACTCATGCAATGACAGGGAATGCTGACAGCTTCACCAATTCAAGAATCACAAAAAACAGACCAGTGTACACTTCCTAATGAGCGTCTAACACTCCTGACACTGTAGAATGCATGATTCTAAGGGCAGAACTTCCTCATTGTTCATCCGGCAGAGAGAAAACTGCAGTTGCAAGCAATAAAAGAACTGATTCACAAAGTAAGTGAATATGTAGCCCAAGATTCACCCATTTCTCTGAGCTACCTAGTGTTCTGCCATTCATTAAATACTCCCTTGTCGTGTTATTTCTTCCAGAATGCATCACCTTGTACTTATCAGGGTTGAATGCCATCTGTCACTGCTCTGCGCATCTGACCAACACATCTATATCTTGTGTGTGGGAGAAAGAGGGATCTATTGAGTTGGATGATCAGCCAAGATCATAATGAATGGCAGAGCAGGCTCAAAGGGCCGAATGGCCCCCACCTGCTCTTAGTTTCTATGTTTTTATGTTTCTAAATCAAAGGAAAATGTTTAATAATGAAACTTCATTACATCAACACTCAGGCCATGCCCTGGATCACACAAGCTCCCACAATCCTTATTTGCTTTCTATTTATACTGGGTAAGTTGACCACCACATCATGTTATCATTGGTTACATTATAACACAGTAAGAAGTTTAACAACACCAGGTTAAAGTCCAACAGGTTTATTTGGTAGCAAAAGCCACACCTTTTTTGTGGCTTTTGCTACCAAATAAACCTGTTGGACTTTAACCTGGTGTTGTTAAACTTCTTACTGTGTTTACCCCAGTCCAACACCGGCATCTCCACATACATTATAACAATCATTGTTGCAGTCCAGCTAAAAGACAACATTCCATTCGCCTTTTTTGATCATTTTTTGCACATGTCCACTGACTTGCAGTGGTTGTCGTACTCAGACTCGCAAATCTTTTTGCTCCTCAATGGTTCAATCCAGTTTGCTTTACTCTGTAAAATAGAGATCCTTGGGACATCTGTCGTGCCAGCATTCTTCCCTCCTTCCCTCAGGAATGGAAATGCCAGTGGAAATGAGGGCCACTCAGCCCATCTGAAGCCTCCATGCATTTACATTCTGACAGGGGACTGGAGAAGGAAGCGGGTTGGTGGTGAGGAATCAACCAACGACACAGGGAAGAGTAGGTGACAGATCCTGGGCTTGAATTCTCACAGTCGGGATTCTCCGGTCCCGCTGCAGCAAACGAAGCTTCGGCTGAGCGCCAAATTCTCCATTCTCGCTGGCAGCAGGGGCAGGGCGCGAAGGGCTGGAGAATTCCAGCCCCTGTTTTGAGAGTACCAGGAATGAGGAGTTACAATCTCTCCATCAATATCTAGCCACCTGCAAATTGGCACAGGGATAAACAGTTCAGTGAGATGAACAGTTGTTCGGAGGGGTGGGTACGGGAAGGTGGGGTTCCATTTACCCCACTCCATCACAAACCTCTCACCCTTGTTCATTGCCTGCACTCTTTTCCGTAGCTAGTTCTGATGAATGATCAACTGCATGGAACACTAACTCTTGTTTTTCTCTCCCGACAGATCCTGCCTGATCTACTGTGAGTTTGATTTATTGTTATTGTTTCAGATTTTATTGGCCTTCCTGCGTGGCCTATGCTGCCACAGCAACCTCTGCAAGACGTGCCGGATCATCGACATGGATGCCATCATCTCACGTGAGAACACCATCTACCAGGTACACGGTACATACTCTTGCAATTCGGCCAACGTTGTCTACCTGATACGCTGCAGGAAAGGATGTCCCGAGGCATGGTACATTGGGAAAACCATGCAGACGCTACGACAACAGATGAATGAACACCGCTCGACAATCACCAGGCAAGACTGTTCTCTTCCTGTGCGGGAGCACTTCAGCGGTCACGGGCATTCAGCCTCTGATCTTCGAGTAAGCATTCTCCAAGGCAGCCTTCATGACACACGACAGCGCAGAGTCGCTGAGCAGAAACTGATAGCCAAGTTCCGCACACATGAACCGGGATGTTGGGTTTATGTCACACTATCAGTAACCCCCACAGCTTGCCTCCTGGACTTGCAGAATCTCACTGGTTGTCCTGTCTGGAGACAATACACATCTCTTTAACCTGTGCTTAATGCTCCCTCCACTCACATTGTCTGTATCTTTAAGACCTGGTTGGCTGTAGAGATTCACATTCTAATCAGTATTCTGTAACTTGATTTTGTGTCTCTGTGCCCTGTTTGAGGGCAGATTTCCACTCCATCTGACGAAGGAGCAGCGCTCCAAAAGCTAATGGCATTTGCTACCAAATAAACCTGTTGGACTTTAACCTGGTGTTGTTAAAACTCTTACTGGTCTATGATGTACAGAGTCAGTGTGTGATCCATATAATCTCAAACCACTGCCTGTGTATAATCATAGAATCATAGAACCCCTACAGCACAGAAAGAGGCCATTCGGCCCATCGAGTCTGCACCGACCACAATCCCACCCAGGCCCTACCCCCATATCCCTATATATTTATCCACTAATCCCTCTAACCTACGCATCTCAGGACACTAAGGGCAATTTTTAGCATGGCCAACCAACCTAACCCGCACATCTTTGGACTGTGGGAGGAAACCGGAGCACCCGGAGGAAACCCATGCAGACACGAGGAGAATGTGCAAACTCCACACAGACAGTGACCCAAGCTGGGAATCGAACCCAGGTCCCTGGAGCTGTGAAGCAGCAGTGCTAACCACTGTGCTACCGTGCCGCCCAATCTTGAGAGCTACACGCACAGAACATTAAACATTGTCAACTTAACAGAGACAATAAACTACTGCTTTTCGAAGCAGTATTGCGGAGCTTTTACACTAAGGGGGTTAGAAAAGGGGCCAAGTTTATATCTCCACAGAGAATGTTCACAGAATCCCAGGAAAATGCTGCTTCCCTGGCTTTTCCACTTAAACGTAGGTGGTTCTTATTTCTTGTGTACTCACTACAGGTGAGTAAATTGCAGGTTTAGGTGCATAGGTCAAATGCAATTTCATCTACATGAGACATTTAGAATTGAAACAGCCTATGTAAACTTATTTTATTCATGGGCGTTGCTGGCTGGCCAGCATTTATTGCCCATCCCTAGTTGCCTGAGGCCAGTTGAGAGTCAACCACATTGCTGTGGCTCTGGAGTCACATGTAGGCCAGAAAGGAACAGCAGCTTTCCTTCTCTAAAGGACATTAGTGAGCCAGCACAGTGGTTTGCACTGCTGCCTCACAGTACCAGGGACCCAGCTCGGGTCACTGTCTGTGTGGAGTCTGCACGTTCTCCCCATGTCTGTGTGGGTTCCCTCTGAACGCTCCAGTTTCCTCCCGCAGTCTGAAAGATTAGGTGCATTGGCCATGCCAAATTCTCCGTCAGTGTTACCCGAACAGGTGCCGTAGTGTGGCGACTAGGAGAATTTCACAGTAACTTCATTGCAGTGTTAATGTAAGCCTACTTGTGACTAATAAATAAACTTTAGATGGGTTTTTTCAACAATGGTTTCATGGTCATCAGTAGATTCTTCATTCCAGATATTTTTTAATCGAAGTCAAATTCCACCATCTGCCGTGGCGGGATTCAAACCCGGGCCCCCAGAACATTAGCTGAGTTTCTGGATTAATAGTCCACTGGTAATACCATTAGGCCATCGCCTTACCATGCTATCATTGCAACCTCCAACCAATGGTGAGAATACAGGATCTTCAGTAGGTCCTAATGATTTACTTGCTACGCGCCGAACATATGTTAAATAAAAAATGTGGCAAAGACTGGAAGCTAAATCCCACAACTGTGGGAAACTAGTCACCAGTGTTCATAAATGCAGCTGCAACACAAGACTGAAATGATCATTAACACAAAACACTCTTGTAATGAAATCACAGTGTGGAAGGGCGAGAGGAATTTACAAAACTTGAAATTACAATCATGAGGGACCGGTACTGAACAAACTGATGGAGCTGTGAACTGACAGGTCTCCAGCACCTGATGGACTTCATCTGAGGGTCTTGAAAGAGATGGCTCATGAAGTATTAGATGTGTTGATGTTAATTTTCTGCAACTCATTAGATCCTGAAAAGGTTTCCTCAGCCTGGAATGTAGCAAATATAACCCCTCTAATCAAGACGAGAGGGAGGCAGAAAACATGAAACTATAGACTGGTTAGACTGACATCTGTGCTCGATCATTAAGGAGGTTATAACTGGGCACTTAGAAAAACTTAAGGCAATTGGGAAGAGTCAACCTGGTTTTATGAAAGTGAAATCATGTTTAACCGATTTATTGGAGTTTTTTTGAAGGACTCACATATGCTGTGGATAAAGGGGAACCTGTAGATGTACTTGGATTCACGGAAGGCATTTGATAAAGTGCCACATTAAATGTTATTGCAGAAAATAAAAGCTCATGGTGTGGTGGTGTAGTGAGTAACATATTAACATGGGTAGAAGTCTGGCTATAAGAGTGCTGTTAGGGAGGGAGGGGAAAGGGGCAGCATGGTGGCACAGTGGTTAGCACAGTGCCAGGGTCCTGGGTTCAGTTCCTAGCCTTGGGTCACTGTGTGTATGGAGTTTGCACGTTCTCGCCCTGTCTGCGTGGGTTTCCTCCGGGTGCTCCGGTTTCCTCCCATACTCCAAAGATGTGTAGCTTAGGCGGATTGGCCATGGTAAATTGTCCCTCAGTGTCCCAAGATGTGTAGGCTACGGGATTAGCAGGGTAATTACACCGGCCTCTGGGGATAGGTTGTGGGGTTGGGCCTGGGTAAGATGCTCTGTCGCAGAGTCAATACACACTTGATGGGCTGAATGGCCTCCTTCTGCGCTGTAGGGATTCTTTGTGTCTTTCATACATTTGCCCTGTACCCTAAGACATGGGTGATATGTTGGTCGCTGCAGTATTTTAAACATCGGAGACTGTTATAAAGTTTTGTGATGTCACGCACACCTTACTATGATAACAGGACTATTACTGTGACAACACAACAAGGCTCAGTCAAAGTGAATCCATTCTCCGCTGAAATCTGAATCCAGTAAATACTGTTCACCTTGTCTTTTCTACAGGCTGAGCGCCCCCTGTAGCCTTCTTCAGGTAAGGAATAGGAATTCACAGCATAAATACTTTCAGATTTTTATTCCACAACTGGTTGTATGATTCCACAAATATTCTAACACCAGTGATTGGACACACAACTAGACTAATTTACTCTGAGTAGAACCTGGTACTAAAAATATGTCTCCAATTCTTAGGTGGATGAACTAAGAGAGGCACAATTCCTCATCAGTGTCTGGTTTTTGCTTTTACTAATTCCTGTTCCCTTCCCGTCCCTAGTTCCTAAGGGAACAGTCTGTCGCCAGGGGCTTCTAGCTTGAGGGGTACCACTCTGCATAAAGCCTGGCCGGCCAGGAGTCTCTCCCGCTCTTACCACCAGTAGTGGCGTGTTTGAAAGGAATTACAGGTTGATATAAAAGTATAAAATATAAAATTCTAAAAGGGATTGATGGAGTAAACGTAGAAAAAATGTTGCCTCTTGTGGGACAATCTAGAACAAGAGGTCACAGGGTATAGGTTGAGAGGCGGTAGATTTAAAACTGAGATGAGGAGGAACTACTTCTCGCAGAGGGTGGTGAATTTGTGGAACTCGCCGCCCCATAGCGCGGTGGAGTCTGAATCTGGTTTCAAGAAGGAGATAGATATAATTCTGATGTTTAAAATGGGTGAAAGGGAGATGGGGAGCAGGCAGGGAGGTGGATTTGAGACCAGGGAGAGATCAGCCATGATCTGATTGAATGGCAGAGCAGGCTCGATGGGCTGAATTTTGCCCACTTCTGCTCCTCGTTCCTATCTTCCCATGGTACTCACCCTGTCTGGCTGCATTATGGACACACCATCCTTGGCCAGCAAGCCTGGGGTGGGACTTGAACCTCACATCTTCTGGTTCAGAGGTAGGGACGCTACCCACTGCGCCAAGGTTTTTCATTGAGTGAGAGAAATCTTTGTGTCGTATGGTGATGACTCACTGAATGGTGCTCCCACTACAGGGCCTACCCCTGCTGGGAGTGCAGACCAGGAGATTGGCACGGCTTTCTGCCTATTGGAAGCAATGGAAAATGATGGTGATCTTCTGGCATGTGTGCTTCCACTGGGCAAAATATTCTTCTCAGAGTGTGGTCTCGGGAGGTTGGGCCTCCGTTGTAACACAGTTATAAACGTTTATGGTAGACAAATTGCACTGATGGCCTCTATTGGGATCAGCATTAGGGATCAGGGTTTGAAATTATTATTCAGGTTTAGCATTTAGGATTCGGTCGTGGTTATGATTAATTGTTCAAAGTTTGAAGTTTTGTTTAGAGTTTAGGATTAGTTTTAGGGTTTGGATAAAGGAAGGGTAATGAGGCAGCACATTGGCACAATAGGATGGCACGGTGGCACAGTGCTTAGCACTGCTGCCTCACAGTGCAAGGGACCTGGGTTCAATTCGGGTCACTATTTGTGAGGAGTTTGCACGTTCTCCCCATGTCTGCATGGGTTTCCTCTGGGTGCTCCGGTTTCCTCCCACAGTCCAAAGATGTGTGGGTTAAGTTGGTTGGGCATGCTAAAATTGCTCCTTAGTGTCAGAGAGATTAGTAGGGTAAATATGTGGGGTTACAGTGAAAGGGCCTGGGTGGGATTGTGGTCGGTGCAGGCTCTATGGGCCAAATGGCCTCCTTCTGCACTGTAGGGATTCTATGATTCCATGATTTAGCCTTCAAGTTAACGTTAATGGTTATAGATTAGTGGTTAGAGTTCAGGATTGGTTTTAGAGTTAGTGCTTAGTGTCTGGGTTAAGGTTTAGGGTTAATTTTCTGAGTTAGTCGTTCGGGTTAGGATTTGGAGTTGGGATTGGAAATTTGTGTTTGGGCTGAGTTTAATGGTTAGTTAGTAAGGAATACAGGATGGTACTCATGCTAAAAACCACTATCGGCAAAGTGTTATCAGCAGTGACAGCCGATAAGCTATTGCTTGATATCTCGACGGTGCAAGTAATTTTAAAAATGGGCAATTTACGTGAAACCGGGTCTGGTGGAGATAAGAGTTAAATTTAAGGTTTGTGATTAGGACTTGGTTACAAATAGGGGTGGTGAATAAATGGGCTTGTGTTGGTGGTTAGGGTTGAGGGAGGTTGGAAAATGGGGGTGTTATGCAGTCATAGTCATTGAGTCATAGCACTTTACAGCATAAAAAGAGACCCTTTGCCCCATCACTGGCCATCAAGCATCTAACTATTCTAATCCTGCACTTGGTCCTGCCTTGTATGCTATGGCATTTCAAGTGCTCATTTAAATGCTGCTTAAATGTTGTGAGGTTTCCACCTCCACCACCCTTTCAGGCGGCGAGTTCCAGATTCCCACCACCCTCTGTAAAAAGTTCTTCAACAAATCCCCTCTAACAGTGTAACAGTGGGGCGGCACGGTAGCACAGTGGTTAGCACTGCTGCTTCACAGCTCCAGGGTCCCAGGTTCGATTCCCGGCTCAGGTCACTGTCTGTGTGGAGTTTGCACATTCTCCTCGTGTCTGCGTGGGTTTCCTCCGGGTGCTCCGGTTTCCTCCCACAGTCATAGAATCATAGAAACCCTACAGTGCAGAAGGAGGCCATTCGGCCCATCGAGTCTGCACCGACCACAATCCCACCCAGGCCCTACCCCCACATATTTACCCGCTAATCTACACATTTCAGGGGCAATTTTAACCTGGCCAATCAACCTAACCCGCACATCTTTGGACTGTGGGAGGAAACCGGAGCACCCGGAGGAAACCCATGCAAACACGAGGAGAATGTGCAAACTCCACACAGACAGTGACCCAAGCCGGGAATCGAACCCGGGACCCTGGAGCTGTGAAGCAGCAGTGCTAACCACTGTGCTACCGTGCCGCCCTTTTGCTGGTCCAAAGATGTGCGGGTTAGGTTGATTGGCCAGGTTAAAAATTGCCCCTTAGAGCCCTGAGATGCATAGGTTAGAGGGATTAGCAGGTAAATATGTGGGGATAGGGCCTGGGTGGGATTGTGGTCGGTGCAGACTCGATGGGCCGAATGGCCTCCTTCTGCACTGTAGGGTTTCTATGATTTCTATGATTTCTAAATCTCCTACTCCTGACTTTAAATCTATGCCCCCTGGTCATTGACTCCCTCAACTTCGGGGAAAGTTCCTTCCAATCGACCCTATCTATGTCGCTTATAATTTTGTACAAGTCAATCCAGTTCCCCCCTCAGCCTTCTCTGCTCCAAGGAAAGCAACCCCAGCCTAACCGGCCTCTCTTCATAGCTGAAACGCTCCAGCCCAGGCAACATCCTGGTGAATGTCCTCTGCACCCTCTCCAGAGCAATCACACCCTTCCTATAGTGTGGGGACCAGGACTGCACACAGTACTCTAACTGTTGCCTAACCAGCGTTTTATACAGCTCCATCATAACCTCCCTGCTCTTATATTCAATGCGTCAGCTAATAAAAGGAAATATCCCATATGCCTTCTTAACCACTTTATCTTTCTGTCTTAAAGTTTATTTGTTAGTCTCACAAGTAGGCTTACATTCACATTGCAATGATGTAACTGTGAAAATCCCCTAGTCGCCACACTCAGGCGCCTGTTCGGGTACACTGAGGGAGAATTTAGCACAGCCAATGCACCTAACCAGCACATCTTTTGGACTGTAGGAGGAAACCGGAGTACCCAGAGGAAACCCACGCAGACACGGGGAGAATGTGCAGTCTCCGCACAGACAGTGACCCAAGCCGGGAATTGAATCTGGGTCCCTAGCGCTTGAGGCAGCAGTGTTAACCACTGTGCCACCCTGCCCTGCTACCTTCAGGGATCTTTGGACATGCCCCCTATGTTCCTCTGGTCCTCCGTCCTTCCCAGCTTCCTGCCTTTCATTGCGTATTCCTTTGTATCACCTCACACTTCAGTCCGTTGGCCTCAGGCAGGAGTTTAAAGTTTCGGGATGAGCAACGCTGTAAAATCCCGCCCAATATCTTTTTTTTATTCATTTGTGGGACCTGGGCATCACTGGCTGGCCAGCATTTATTGCCCATCCCTAGTTGCCCTTAGAGGGCAGTTAAGAGTCAACCACATTTCTGTGACTCTGGAGTCACATGTAGGTCAGACCAGGTAAGGACGGCAGATTTCCTTCCCTGAAGGCCATCAGTGAACCAGATGGGGTTTTCCAACAATGGTTCCATGGTCATCAGTAGATTCTTAATTCCAATTATTTTTTATTGAATTCAAATTCCACCATCTGTCATGGCAGGATTCGAACCTGGGTCCCCAGAACATTAGCTGAGTTTCTGCATTAATGGCCTAGTGATAATACCACTAGGCCATTGCCTCCCTGGAATAGCTGGGATACTGCATACAGTTTTAGTCTTCACTTTTAAGGAAGGATAAACTTACATTGAAGGTTCACGGGATTGGTCTCTGAGATGAGGGGATTGTCCTATGATGAGAGGCTGAGTAAATTGGGACTATATTCCCTGGAGTTTAGATGAATGAGAAATAATCCTATTCAAATCTTGCAAGAGACTTGAGATAGATGCTGAGAGATTGCTTTTGCTGGTCGTGGTATCTAAAATACAGGAGCACAGTCTCAGGATAAGAGGCTGATGATGAAGGACTGAGATGAGGAGAAATGTTTTCACTCAAAGGGTTGTGAATCTTTGGAATTCTCTACCTCAGAGGGTTGTGGATGCTCCAACATTGAATTCATGTAAGGCTGGGATAGACAGACTTTTGGGGTGGAATTTTACAGCTTTCCCCGCCGCAGGAATAATAATGGCAGGGCACAGATCATGCATAGGTCCGTTGACCTCGTGCAGGATTTTCCGGTTTTGGATCGAGTGCGGCCGGAAAATCCCGCCCACAGTCTCTCAGGGTGAATTAAGGGATATGAGGAGTGGGTGGGAAATTGGGGATGAAACCCAAGATCAGCTAAGATCATCTTAAATGGTGGAACAGGTTAATCCTAGTTCTTGCGTTTTTGTGAATAAACCTCCATCTTATTTTAATTTCAGTTCCCCGTGGTGGAGATCGCAGCAACAATGAAAGGAATTCAAAAGTGGTGGTACAAATTTTGCAATTGCAACTTAAAGGAGAAAGAAACAGTAGGTTGCTATTTGCACAGAGAATGAACTCACAATCTCTGGTTTGCTGGTCTGGTCACGGAAACCTATTCCCTATTTATGTAGATGCAGGTCCATTTCAGGAAAGAATGGCACAGCTTTAGTTGGACAAATCAAATGTAATTTAATCTATAAACTTAAATACATGAGGTGTGCCCGTATTTCGAATGTAAATGTCTGATTTAAATGGTTAGGTTGTAATTACCCCCTTCATCGAATGGTGGCGCTGCAGCACCTTCAGTTGCTGATGTCCAATGGAAATCATTGACTAGATCATTGTATTCAATGGAAAACATGTATATATTCACACAATAAATATTTAACAAGCATATTCCAAATCTGTAATGGAGCAGCCACCTCTGCCCCTACTTTAGCACATCTGCTGTTGAAATGCTCACCTGTGATTGATAATTCCAGTTGTGACAATTCCAATGCTCTCTTGGGCAATTCCAATGCTCTCTTGGGCAATTCCAATGCCAGTGACCCATCTTTCACCTGCCCTCGATACATCCAAAGTCTTGCTGCTCATACCCTAACCAGCACCCAGTCCAGCTCACTTGTCAGATCTGTGCTTAGCTGTGCTTTTAGGGCAGCACGGTGGCATAGTGATTAGCACTGCTGCCCCAAAGCGCCAGGGACCCGGGTTCAATTTCCGGCTTGGGTAGCTGTCTGTGTGGAGTTCGCCACATTTGTGTGAGTTTCCTCCGGGTGCTCCAGTTTCCTCCCACACTCTAAATATGTGTGGGTTAGGTTGTTTGGCCAAGCTAAATTGCCCTTAATGTCCAAAGATGAGCAGGTTTCGTGTTAAATTGCCCAATAGTGTCGCCAGCTACCAGCTCAGAACCTGGCACCTGGGAGGGTAGTGCAGAGCACATGGAGAGTCAACATGCATGGGGCAGGGGGGTGGGGTGCAGGGTGGGGGGGTGCGGGGGGGATCTGCAGCTAGGCTAGGCAGCTAGATGGCACAGTGGATTAGCACTGCTGCCTCACGTTGCCAGGGACCCAGGTTCAATCCCTGGCTTGGGTCACTATCTATGCGGAGTCTGTACGTTCTCCCCATGTCTGCATGGGTTTCCTCCGGGTGCTCTGGTTTTCTCCCACAGTCCAAAAGACGTGATGGTTAGGTGCATTGGCCATGCTAAATTCTCCCTCAGTGTACCCAAACAGGCGCCGGAGTGTGGTAACCAGCGGCTTTTCACATTAACTTCATTGTAGTGTGACAGCATACCTATGACACGAATGAATAAACTTACCAACCCATGTTGATTGGTTGCCCTTTGCCTCCACTTTAAAACACTCATCCTCAGGTTCAAGATCTTCCATGACCTTGGTGCTCTCTTTCTTTGTAACCTCCTCTTGCCCTACAACACTAAGACAGTTCAGTGTTCCTCCAACTCTCTTGTGATCAAACCCAGCTTCCTTCACCCCTCCACTGGTGTCCAAGCCTTCAGTTGCCAAGACCCCAACCACTGAAATTCCCTCCCTAAAGCCCTCAATCTTTTCCTCCTGTTTCAAGACCCACCTTAAAACTGCAAGGTCCTAACTCTGTTAGAGGTTATGGGTTTTACACAAAAAGAAAAGATATTGGGGAAGATTCTCCCCCAAATATTCTAAGTGCCGAATTTGCATGAAAACTGGAGTAACTCACGCTGATTCTTTTTAGCGTGAGTTTCAGAATAAATCACCCACACTGAACAGTGCAGTGCCCCAGCGAGATTCACGACAAAAATCAGTGGATGGGGCCTATTCCCGCTGGAGAGGCTGGCAGCATAGCGCTGAGCGGGTCACTGCGCCGATCTGTCAGAGCAGGAATCGGAATGTGTGCAGTGGCCCCACATTACCGGCCTTCTGATCGCTGGCCAGCCCCACAACCCCACATTGCTGGCCTTGCAAACCCCCTACCACTCCAATCGCTGGCCTCCCGGATCTTTCCGGGCAAACCTCCGATGCCATTTCCCCCCCCCCCGCCCGCCCCAATGTCTCCGCCAGTGCCAATCTCCCTGACACCTCCTCCCCCCTGCAGTCCCAAATCCACGCCCTGGCAGACCCCATCCCCCACCCAGATGGCCAGGCCTGATATCTCCCTTCCCTTGCTCTCTGTCGCGATCCTTTTGTTAGAGGGTAGTGCAGAGCACATGGAGAGTCAACATGCATGGGAGGGGTGGGGGGGGGGGGGGGGGGGTGGGGTCTGCAGCTAGGCTAGGCAGCTAGATGGCACAGTGGTTAGCACTGCTGCCTCACGGTGCCAGGGACCCAGGTTCAATTCCTGGTTTGGGTCACTATCTATGCAGAGGGGGTCCCCCCACCCTCACCGATTGCCCATATAGGCTCCACCCCCTTTGACCAAGGGGCACCTTTGGCACTGCCCGATGGCTGGTGGGCAGTGCCAAGGTGCCCCTTGGGCATTGGTAGTTTGGGACCTCAGTCTCCGGCCCGCTAATGACATTGAAATGGCAATTTAAGTATTTAAATCAGCTTTGATTTCCAGTGCAGAGTTGATCTTGGAGCCGGAGATGCTCGGGCAGCACAGCAGGCTGGGAAAATTGTGTCCCCCACACTTTGGCTATACACACATAGATTTAAACTAACAACAATAGATTTAGTCTACGATTCTATTGCCTATAAAAAGCACAAACTGAAAATAAAACAGCTCCTGCAACACCCTAATGACATCACAATCAAATCATATAATCAACTCTGAAAGCAATCCTTTTAAATATATAACAAATACTAACCTCTTTGACCAAGCTTTTAGTCACCTTCCCTGGCCATCACGTTTTTGTCTGATTTTCGGTGGCAGAGTGGCACAGTGTTAGCACTGCTGCCTTACAACACCAGGGACCCTGGTTTGATTCTGGACTCGGGTGACCATCTGTGTGGAGTTTGCACATTCTCCCCGTGTCTGCATGGGTTTCCTCCAGGTGATCCCATTTCTTCCCACAGTCTAAAGATGTGCAGGTTAGGTGGATTGGCTATGCTAAAATTATAGAATCCCTACAGTGCAGAGGGAGGCCATTTGGCCCATTGAGTCTGCACCGACACTCGGACAGAGTATGTTACTTAGGCCAAGGTGACAGGATAGTTGGAGAGAACAGTTAATAAAGCATACAGTATTCTGATTAATACTGGCATAGAGCAAGGAGGTTATGCTGAACTTATACAAGACACTAGTTAGATTTACTGCGGCACTCAGAACTGTGTACAGTTCTGGGTGCCGCAGAAAAGGAAGGATGTGAATATTTGGCGAGAGTGCAGAAAACGTTTGCAAGAATGGTTCCAGGGATGAGCAACATCAGTTATAAGTACAGGTTGGAGAGGTTGGGACTGTTTTCCTTGGAGAGAAGAGGGCTGAGAGGGGGTGGGGGAGGGCGGGGGGTGGGGGGTGGGCGGGGGGGAGCTGGGGGGGGTGGGGGGGGCGGGGGGGTGGGGGGTGGGCGGGGGGGGGCCGGGGGGGGGGGGGGTGGGGGAGGGCGGGGGGGTGGGGGGAGGGGCAGGGGGCGGGGGGGGTGGGGGCGGGAGGGGGGCGGGGGGGTGTGGGGGGGGGAAATCAACCTCTGTTTTATAACAGAGATAATCCTCAAACTCCTGTGAAGTAAACTATGAACCATATTTGATCAAGTTTTTCAAGCATTGAAAACATTTCATCAAGTTTTTCAATGGTTTGTTCAGACATAGTGGACCTCATGATAACAACATTCGGCCTCTGATATTCGGGTAAGCATTCTCCAAGGCGGCCTTCGCGACACACGATGGCGCAGAGTCACTGAGCAGAAACTGATAGCCAAGTTCCGCACACACGAGGACGGCCTCAACCGGGATATTGGTCACGCTATTTGTAACCCCCACAGCTTGCCTGGACCTGCAGAATTTCACTGGCTGTCTTGTCTGGAGACAATACACATCTCTTTAACCTGTCTTGATGCTCTCTCCACTCACGTTGTTTGTTTCTTAAAGACTTGATGAGCTGTAAGTATTCGCATTCCAACCATTATTCATGTAAATTGAGTCTGTGTCTTTATATGCCCTGTTTGTGAACAGAATTCCCACTCACCTGAAGAAGGGGCTAAGAGCTCCGAAAGCTTGTGTGGCTTTTGCTACCAAATAAACCTGTTGGACTTTAACCTGGTGTTGTTAAACTTCTTACTGTGTTTACCCCAGTCCAACGCCGGCATCTCCACATCATGACTACCAAATTGTGAAGCCAGCCATTTCCATTGACACTGTGATTTCTATTGCAGTCTTTAAAGTCAAAGCACCTTCAGTAAGCAATCTTCTTTGGATAGCCTCATTTTGGAGACCACAAACTAGGTGATCTCAAAGAGTATCTTCTAATGACTCACCGGCTTCACAGCTCCAGGGACCTGGGTTCGATTCCCGGCTTGGGTCACTGTCTGTGTGGAGTTTTCACATTCTCCTCGTGTCTGCGTGGGTTTCCTCCGGGTGCTCCGGTTTCCTCCCACAGTCTAAAGATGTGCGAGTTAGGTTGATTGGCCATGGTAAAAAAAATTGCCCCTTAGTGTCCTGGGATGTGTGGATTAGCGGGTAAAATATATGGGGGTAGGGCCTGGGTGGGATTGTGGTCGGTGCAGACTCGATGGGCCAAATGGCCTCTTTCTGTACTGTAGGGTTTCTATGATTTCTATGAAAGTTCCTGGCTTTGCTTGGTGGGCCAAGCACAAGAGAAAATTAAAGGTTTTACTTTCTATTGTACTGAGAAAAGTGAGATGTGAGCAACTCATTTGCCATTCTATTCATTTGTACATTGCACTGAAAATGCTCAACAAAGGAACTCCATGAATCATTTTCTTCATTGAAAGGACCCATGGATGCTAATTGTCCTGCTATGTCTTTTTCACGCACCAGCGATTCAAGACTGCTCAGTATTCTTTTTTACTGTCTTCCCAGTATTCCCCTTTTTACACTGGAGGGAGTTGAGCAGAAAATCCCAGCTATTGTCCCTTTATCATGTCATTAATGTAGGTCGTAGTAGGTGAGGCCCCAACACTGATATTTGTGGCACTCCATTATTTACAGCTTGCCATCCTGAAAAAGTTCCATTTATCCTTACTTTCTGTTTCCTGTTAGTTAGCCAATTCTCTATTCCCATTATTACTTCCCCAGTCTCCTTCACAACAGGCAAGTTGCAGACCGTACCTGACCAGCTTGTGCTTTCAAATCTCAAAGCACAATGTCCTACATTAGATGTGATTCTGCGAATGGACAACATTTGCTAAATAATCATCATGGTTTACAATTAATTACATTGACAACCAATCTAGGATTGTTAGCGAGGCTTGCAATGTGGCACATTTATATGCAGTGGAAGCTACATACATTAATACACAGAGTTCTTCTGTTCTTTGTGGACAGAAAGAAAATCCACACACATTGCACCTATTTCAGCTAAACATAATAAGTGACAGCCATTCACTGATTCATTCCGCAGGGCAATGCTTTGACTAATTAGAGTCAACCTGCCTGGTATGAAAGTCAAACAATGCTTGGCAGTTATCTGTTAGTCAGCATCAACTGGTGCATTGTCCAAGGCAATACATCTATCAATCAGAGTCCATTTGCCAATCAATCAGCATTCTCTTCTCATACAGTATACATTGTTGTTTTCCCCTTATAATGGTATCTTTGCAAAGTGTCCTGATAAGTCCAAGATGAAAAACTTCAATAGGTTTCTCCTTTTCAGGATTATTACCTTTTTTGATTCCGCTTTTTAATTTAGTTCCTCATAGTCCCTTAATTGAATCTCTTTCTTAGTCCTCCCATGCCATTGGTATCCACAGGGACCACAACAATTTGACCCTTCCCCTCTCACTCCAAGTTACTCTCTAGCCCCAAAGAGATGTCCTTAATCCTGGCACCACTGGGGCAACTCTTCTGGAATGATACCTGATCAATCTTAGGCATCTGCAGAAGGGCAGAATGCTGAACTACTGAGAGAGCCTTCAAGCCCCTCTGAGCATTGGGATCTGCAGCCATGATAGTGGCAGTCAGGGCATGCATGGCAATAATGCTCTTGATCCCTGTCTGAACTTACACTGCAGCCCTGAGAGGTCAGGAAGCCTCTGTGTTGTACTGGAAGTTGTGACATCAGCCACCACACATTGCATCATAATTGGATCTGTCTCCACTGCCACGGAGTGGTTGGACTTTAAGCTCTTCATGATGCTCTATGTCATGTTGGAGCT
Organism: Mustelus asterias; assembly: GCF_964213995.1. Taxonomy (NCBI): domain Eukaryota; kingdom Metazoa; phylum Chordata; class Chondrichthyes; order Carcharhiniformes; family Triakidae; genus Mustelus; species Mustelus asterias. Next base: position 17,530,707 of record NC_135820.1, read on the forward strand.
GGACTCCTTTATGCCCCTAGCCAGTGGAGTTCAGGCCTGCCAACACTCCCTGCATCTCGGTCTGCACCATCGTCAGTGCTTTCCTGTATTCCCAACCAAGCCCCAATCTCAGCAGCAGAACCCTGTGGCCTTGCCCTCTGCATACAAGATCATCCAGTTTAAAATTGATTTTATTAGTGTCACAAGTAGGCTTATGTTAACACTGCAATTAAATTACTGTGAAAATCCCCTAGTCGCCACACTCCAGTGCCTGTTTGAGTACACAGAGGGAGAGTTTAGCATGGCCAATCCACCTAACCAGCACTTCATTTGGACTGTGGGAGAAAACCGGAGCACCCGGAGGAAACCCATGCAGACACGGGGGGAACGTGCAGACTCCACACAAGCTGTGACTCAAGCCGGGAATCGAACCCAGGTCCCTGGCGCTGTGAGGCAGCAGTGCTAACCACTGTGCCATCTAGCCCCCTGGCCTGGCTGCAGACTCCCCATGCCAGGTGACTCTCTGTGTGCTCCGCACTACCCTCTAACATTGGCACAGTGCTAGGTTCTGAGCTGGAGGCTAGGAGTGTAAGGTTAAATGAGGAGGACTCCTCCTTCGGGGGCAGGGAATTCATATGGTGTTCGTGGAAGTGGAAATGACTAGGGTTGGGAAGCATTTTCCGATCGGGGCCATTGTGATCTCCTGGACTCGTTTCGATCGCCTCAGGGGGTCGGAGAGGAATTTCCCAGATTTTTTTTCCCCATATTGGCCCTGGGGTTTTTCACTCTGGGTTTTCGCCTCTCCCTGGAGATCACATGGTCTGGAATGGGGGGGTGGGGGTAAGTTAATAGGTTGTAATGAACAAAGCATCGTAGCTGTGAGGGACAGCTCGGTGGATAGGATATTGGTATGTAGATAGGCTGGAAAATTGGGCGGGGATCCTGGATTCAGGATTCAATCCTGGACCGGGGAGCGGCGCGGGCTTGGGGGGCCGAAGGGCCTGTTCCTGTGCTGTATTGTTCTTTGTTCTTTGTTCACCCTCTTGGAGTGGCTCTTCCTTCCCCGCAGTGCTCTTTAGTTGCTGGTCTTGCCTATCTGAAGCACAAAAGTGCACGGGGAAGGTTGGGTGAGAGAGGCGGGTCAGTGGGTAGCAATGAACCACTGCGGCTCCATCACCTAAATGTGTCCTGATGTCGGAGTCCTGACGATCATAGCAAAATAGAATAGGTGACTGGCTGATGGACAGAAGACAGAGAGTCAGGATAAATGGTTTTTTTTCAGAGTTCAGTCCTTGGGCCCCAGCTACTTACAATCTATATCAATGACTTGGATACAGGGATCGAAGGCTCTAGAGCCAAATTTGCAGATGACACAAAATTAGGTAGGACAGTAAGTTGCAATGAGGTAATAAGAACCTCATCAATGGATATAGATGGGTAAGGAGAGTGGGCAAAAATTTGGCAGCTGGAGTTTAACGTGGATAAGTGTGAGGTCATACATTTTGGTCACAAAAATGGGAAGGCGACTTATTATCTAAATGGGGAGAGACTTCAGGGTGCTCCAGTGCAGAGGGATCTGGGGGTCCTTGTTCATGAGTCACAGAAAACTAACACGCAGGAACAGCAGATATTAAAGAAAGTGAATGAAATGTTGGTATTTATAGCTAAAGGAATGAAATATAAAGGTAAGGAAGTATTGTTGCAACTATACAAGGCATTGGTGAGGCCGCACCTGGAGTATTGTGCACAGTTTTGGTTCCCTTATTTGAGGAAAGATGTAGTGGCATTGGAGGCAGTTCAGAGGAAGTTCACTAGATTGGTTCCAGAGACGAGGAGTTTGTCGTATGAAGAGAGATTGGACAGTTTAGGCCAATACTCTGCAATTTAGAACAGTGAAGGGAGATCAAATTGAGGTATACAAGATGTTAAAAGGTAGGTATGGTAGACGTGGAGCGGATGCTTCCTCTTGTGGGGCATTCTAGGACGCGAGGTCAGTCTTAGGATAAGGGGTAGCAAATTGAAAACAGAGTTGAGGAGAAACTAGTTCCCCCAAAGGGTTGTGAATCTGTGGAATTTGCTACCCCAAAGTGCGGTGGATGCTGGGACAGTGAATAAATTTAAGGAGGAGTTAGACAGACTTTTAATTGGTAATGGGTTGAAAGGTTATGGGGAGAAGGCAGGAAAATGGAAATGAGGAGCATATCAGCCATGATCGAATGGCAGAGCAGACCCAATGGGCCGAATGGCCTAATTCTGCTTCTATATCTTATGAACTTATGAACTTATGAAAAGTTTACAGAGTCCTCAACCTTAGTCAGGTTCATGGCTCAAACTCTGCAACTCAGTTTGTGATTGGTTGGATACAGATGTTTCAAGTTGAAAAAGCTTAAATACATGTACAGTATCAGTCACACATAGAGAGTTCAAGTTACGTAATGATTAATCTTATCCCTCCATCTGATGTGTGGTCAGGTATGGGGCAAGCGCAGGCCAAGCCTCCCACTCTCAGCCAGTCAGACAGTGGCCCTCGGAAGGTGACTGATGATCACACAAACTCCATTGAGCTAAACAGTATTTTCATCAGTGGAAAATAGGACAAGGGACTGATAGGGACAAGGACTGAAGAGACTGGAAAACTTCACATTGGCTAATGCTGCTCATAGGAAAACAGAATAGAGGAGGACAATTCTCTGCAAGACTTCTTTAATAGCAGGTCCTTATTAGTATATGTTTAACATCCCTGCCTGTTATGCGGGAGACCGGGATTCAATGCCTCGATTGAGATTGGGGGGTGGAAATAGCTGATATTATGCTTATATTTAAGAAGGGAGACGTACGGGTCATAATTTTACCACCCCGCCTGCCACGGGAATTGGAGTGGGTGAGGGGTGGACCATGGCAAGGTCCGTTGCCCTTGGAGGGATTTTACGGTTGCGGGATGAACAAGGCCATAGAATTCCGCCCATAGAGCGCGGTCTTATCGGCCATTCACGCCATGCTCCCGCGAGCTCGGAGAATTTGGAGCCCAGCCAGATCTCTGTTCACAGCGGTGAGATGGGAAAATCCTGTCGGTGTGAATGGTGGTGACATTCTGGCCAGAGTCACTGCAACAGCGAAGAAAACAGCGAATAACAACCTCTCTTTAGTTTGTTCACGGGATGCTAGGCCCAGCATTCATTGTCCATCCCTAATTGCCCCTTGAGAAGGTAGTGGTGAGCTGCCTTCTTGAACAGCCTGCAGCCTGAGATGTAGGTATACACCCATAGTGATGTTAGGGAGGGAGTTCCAGAATTTTGACCCAGTGACAGTGAAGGAACGGCCGATATATTTCCAAGTCAGGGTGACTTGGAGGGGGACGTCCAGGTGGTTGTGTTCCCAGGTATCTGCTGCTCTTGTCTTTCTAGATGGCAGAAATCGCAGGTTTGGAGGTGCTGTTGAAGGATCTTTGGGAGTTCCTGCAGTGCAGGATGTACACATGGCTGTCACTGTGCCAAACTGATCTGGACCAGCCACATTAATATTGTGGCTACAAGGGCAGGTCAAAGGCTAGAAATCTTGCAGTGCATAACTCCATCTTGATCCCCCACAAAGCCTGTCCACCAACAAGGCACAAGTTAGGAGGATGGAATATTCCCCACTTGCCTGGATGGGAGCAGCTCCAACAACATTCAAAAAACTCAACACCATCCAGAACAAAGCAGTCAGTTGTCTCTCCACATCTTATGACACTCTGCCTGAAAAAATCAAGGGCTGTGATTCACGGTGTCATGCAGGGTGCGGGGCCTCAATACTCCAGCTAAACCTGGCTGCGCAGAGATTGAGGTGCTATCTTTAAAGGATCATAACCTGTATAAACCTCACTGGCAACCCACCATGGAGGCCTCAGGGACTCCCCTTCCCACTCCTCGATTGGAGCCAGTATTCACTCTGACCACCACCCCTCCCCGCCCCCCCCTCCCCCCCCCCCACCCGCCAGTGATCAGCGATCCCTTCTGCCCCCCCCCCCGCCCCTGATCACTGACTCCTTCCCCCACTCACTGGAACTGGAACCCCTTTCCCCTTCCCCCCACAACAATCATCCCCAGCATCCCCTGCTCATCTGTCCTCTCCAGGCCCACAACCCCCACATCTGCATGAACCCCTCCCCCACCCCCACCTCAGCATGAGGCTCCAACTGCCAGGGTGGCATGATGCCAACCTGTGCCAAGAGGCAGTGCCAGGGGGCATTGCTTCGTCCTCTCCAGGGGTTCCCAAGTGGGAAGGGGAAGGTAACAGTTTATCAAAAGTATGTATCAAGGATTACTGATTTATTTGGTGGGTCAAAGATAGTCGCTGGCAGACGTACTTTATCAGGTAATGTTCATCTTGATTGGTGATACTAGATGGGGTGTCACATGTAACATACTGCCCTCGAGGGACACAATTATTGAGTTGGATGCATGACAGGTGACGGGTCTGACACTGTCAAAGGTGAGTTTCTGCCCCATTGCCTTTCACATTAATTCATGAGCACCAATTATGAGACACTGGTCCTAACCAATTCATCTGAGCCTATCAGCATACCCTTCCATCCCTTCCTCCATCATTTATTTTGCTGTTTAAGAGTTAGTCACTTTAGCGTGGTGACAAAACTCATATCAATAACTAACCTCAATGCAGGGGAATGGAAGAGGGTGTTTTTTTATATTCATTCATGGGACATGGCCGTCGCTGACATTTATTGCCCATCCCTAGTTGCCCTTGAGTTGCCATTTCAGAGGGCATTTAACATTTGCTGTGGCTCTAGAGTCACATGTAGGCCAGACCAGGTAAGGACGGCAGATTTCCTTCCCTAAAGGACATTAGTGAACCAGATGGGTTTTTCCGATAATGGTTTCATGGTCATCAGTAGGTTATTAATTCCAGACTTTTTTTATTGAATTCAAATTCCACCATCTGCCGTGGCTGAATTTGAACCCGGGTCCCGAGAACATTAATTGAGTTTCCGGATTAATACTCCAGATAATACCACTAGGCCATTGCTTTCCCTTGGGGGAAAGATGGTAACACTGGGGTCAGAATCGTTAGGAAGCAGGCATAAATGAATCTTTTGAAACATAGAATCCCTACAGTGCAGAAGGAGGCCATTCGGCCCATCGAGCTTGCATTGACAACACCCAGGCCCCATCGGGCGGCACGGTAGCACAGTGGTTAGCAGTGTTGCTTCGCAGCTCCAGGGTGCTCTGGTTTCCTCCCACAGTCCAAAGATGTGCAGGCTAGGTTGATTGGCCATTCTAAATTGCCCCTTAGTGTCCTTAGATGCCTAGGTTAGAGGGGTTAGTGGGTAAATATGTAGGGATATGTGGATAGGGCCTGGGTGGGGTTGTGGTTGGTGCAGACTTGATGGGCCGAATGGCCTCTTTCTGCACTGCAGGATTCTATGATTCTATGATTCTATCCCATAACCACACATATTTACCCCCGACTCTAAGGGGCAATTTAGTCTGGCCAATTCACCTAACCTGCACATCTTTGAAGTGTGGGAGGAAATCGGAGCAATCGGAGGAAACCCACGTAGACACGGGGAGAATGTACAAACTCTGTATAGGCAGTCACCAAAGCCGGGAATCGAATCTGGGTCCCTGGCGACATGAGGCAGCAGTGCTAACCATTGTGCCACCGTGCTGCCAAACACTATAGCCAAGTATTGGTTGATATTCTTGCATGCTGAGGATTGAAGGGAAGTTTGATAAAATTAGGTTCTGCATATCTGATATATAACTGTAAATAGCACCACATTCAGGATGGTGAACAGGGCAGTCGGTGCCCACTCAGTGACAGTTCAGTGGGAACATCACCACTTGCGAGTTCCCATCCAAGTCACACACCATCTGGGCAGTACGGCGGCACAGTGGCTAGCACTGCTGCCTCACAGCGCCAGGGACCCAGGTTAGATTCCCGGTTTGGGTGGCTGTGCCGAGTTTGCACATTCTCCCTGTGGGTTTCCTCTGGGTGCTCTGGCCTCCTCCCAAAGTCCGAAAGACGTGCTGGTTAGGTACATTGGCCATGCTAAGTTCTCCCTTAGTGTACCTGAACAGGTGTTGGAGTGTGGCAACTGGAAAACTTTCACAGTAACTTCATTGCAGTGTTAAGGTAAGCCAACATGTGACACTAATAAATAAACTTTAAACTTTAATCCTGTCTTGGAAATATATCGGCTGTTCTTTCTGTCACTGGGTCAAAATACTGGCACCCCCTTCCTAACAGCACTGTCAGTGCACCATCACCTAATGGAGTGCAGCTTTTCAAGAAGGCAGCTCACCACCACCTTCTCAAGAGCAATTAGAGATGGATAATAAATGCTGGTCTAGCCAGTGATACCCACATCCCATGAATGAATTATTGTAGCACGGTGTAGCATGATGAGGAAGTCTTAAATCACAATGATGATTTACTGAATGATAATTATAACTATATACACATAAGCTCAGTACAGATACAGATCTAATCCCACTGACCCCAGGCTAACACTGTAGATGCCAGGACATACGCCCTAAAGTCTGATAGGCTGAGGTTCAGGTGCTCTGTTCCAATAGGTCCTGAGAGGATCATGTGACCTCTGAACACTCGGCCTCTTAAAGGCCTTGCAATCACATGAATACGGACAATTTCAGAGATTTATAACCATGCTGATCTACAGAAGTACATAAGCGCATGTTCCCTTGACCAATCCCATCACCTACAGCGGTACAAAGGAATTGAGCTGTCTGCGGGGTTATCCTGCTTTTGGTCAGCAGAATTGCGTCAACCTGTGAAATATCTCCTCAGAGGCCGGTGTCTCTTCACAGATTCCCTGTATGTACAAACTTCTCTCCACTCTTAGAGCGCTTCAGGTACAAAATCAGAATCCGGAGTGCCAGAAGACCTGACATTCCCATTTTATATATAGGTGAGACTCCCTGATTGGGCAGGCAATTTTTACCTCAATTAGGGAGCTCATACTCTAAGAGGCCAATGTCATGGTCTTCGCTGAGGCCATTACACCCTAATTCTTTTGATTTGATTTGATTATTGTCACATGTACTGGGATACAGTGAAAAGTATTGTTTCTTGCACGCTATACTGACAAAGCATACAGATCATAGAGGACATAGCGGAGAAGGAAAGGAGAGAGTGCAGAAAGTCGTGTTACAGTCATAGCTAGGGTGTAGAGAAAGATCAACTTAAACAAATGTCTGATGGCAGCAGGGAAGAAGCTATTCTTGAGTCACTTGGCACGTGGCCTCAGACTTTTGTATCTTTTTCCCGACAGAAGAAGGTGGAAGAGAGGATGTCCAGGATGTCCAAGCAAACTGAGAGTGCTTGCTGTTGACAATGAGTATAATAGAGTCACATTCACTCATCTGACTATCCTTTACCTTTTATAATGCACTTTAGCAAATCCTCTGTCTCTATGTCTTTACACTTTTTTTCCCTGGACTAAATAGGCTGCGTTGCTGTAATGTTTTCTTACAACTCATCACTTTTATATCAAATTAACAATTGCTAACCTTAAGTCAATTGAACCAGTTGACGGATGGTTCCAGAACAAACTAGCTGGTCGAGGAGAGGCGTAGTATCACTACGTTATTGGAATGTTTTCCTCATGTATCAATGGAATATATTTTGTAACTGTTTACCAGCTAAAGAGAAGATAGCGTGAGGGGAGCTCTCCGATAAATGTGAAAGTTCAGCAACCTCAGCCAACTGGTAAACAACACGTCAACATTGCAACATCACTGAGCTACAAGAAAGCTATTTAAACTCTGCTAAAGATTGGCAGCCGGATATAATTCCTTCCATATTTAACAAGCCCACGGCGAACGCAATACAAAATTACACAGGTTAACCTCCATTGCATTCCAAAGTTGTTCTGAAATGGGTAGTGACAACTTGTATCCTATACCCACGAAGAGACAGAGAGCAGATTAGAGCTGAACTGTTGTCTACCAGATTAGTATATGCCCCTCAGGAGGCACGGTGGGACAGTGGTTAACACTGCTGCTTCACAGTGCCCGGGACATAGGTTCGATTCCTGGCTTGGGTCACTGCCTGTGTGGCGTTTGCACATTCTCCCCATGACGGCGTGGGTTTCCTCCGGGTGCTCCAGTTTCCTCCCAAATTCTGAGAGACGTGCTGGTTAGGTGCATTGACCTGAACAGGCGCCGGACTGTGGTGACTGGGGGAATTTCACTGTAACTTCATTGCAGTGTGACCGTAAGATGTATTGTGACAAATAACTAAACTTTAAACTCAGACAATAAAAGTTGGAAATTTTATGTAGTCATCTACCTCATCGCAGTTCGTGTGAACTTGTGTTTTCCTCCATTTCCCTTTGTTAACTTTGGCATCTACAATCCCCCATTATTTTTATTCATTCATGGGACATGGGCATTGCTAGCTGGGCCTGAATTTATTGCCCATCCATAGTTGCCCTTGGAGGGCAGTTGAGAGTCAACCACATTGCTGTGGCTCTGGAGTCACATGTAGGCCAAACCAGGTAAGGACAGCAGATTTCCTTCCCTAAAGGAATTCGTGAACCAGAAGTGTTATTACGACAATCATTTCTTACCGTCTTGGGCAGAACAGGAGCCATACCAAGCTGTGATACAACCAGAAAGAATACTTTCTAGGGTGCATCTGTAAAAATTGGTGAGAGTTGTACCGGACATGCCAAATTTCCTTAGCCTCCTCAGAAAGCAGAGGTGCTTGTGGGCTTTCTTAACTATAGCAAAGGCATGAAGGGACCAGGATGGTTGGTGATCTGGTCACCTAGAAACTTGAAGCTCTTGACCATTTCCACTTCATCCCCATTGATGTAGACACAGGCATGTCCAGCACTGCGCTTCCTGAAGTCGATGACTATCTCCTTTGTTTTACTGACATTGAGGGAAAGATTATTGTCATCGCACCAGTTCACCAGATTCGCTACCTCTTTCCTGTACTCTGTTTCATGGTCATCAGTAGATTCTTAATTCCAGGTATTTTTTATTGAATTCATGTTCCACTATCTGCCATGAGGGGTGAGGGAAGTCAACTGTTTTATTTTAAATAATTTTTCTAATATTTTCTACAGAGTAAATCATGCTGAGGTTTCAGGTTTTACTTGTGCTGGGGCATGTTACAATGATACAACATACTGAGACAGCTGCATACATTCATTGCTCGTGATCAGCTAACCTTGGCAAAGACCACTAACTCTTGGACAGTACATGATCAGAGATCAGAATCAATTAGTGTCGGCCACCTCTGCAAATGTGTTTAAGTAATCAATGAATGTAAGTGGGCGTTTTCTGGACTGTGTAAGAGGGAACAAAAGAAGAAGGAGATTGGTAACATCATGTAAGGCCGAGAAGCAGCTCCTAATAAACTTGTACATTTGTATCAGACCACAAGATGTCGGCGAATTCTTGAATCTTACAAGAGATTCGAACCCAGGTCCCTAGAGCATTAGCTGAGTTTCTGGATGAACAGTCTACCGATAATACCACTACGCCATCATCTTCCCAACCTACATGCTTCACTTTCCTCAACATGGGCCGCACGGTAGCACAGTGGTTGGGGTGGCATAATAACATAGTGGTTAGCACTGCTGTCTCACAGCACCAGGGACCCGGGTTCAATTCGCGGTTTGGGTCATTGTCTGTGTGGAATTTGCACGTTCTCCCCATGTCTGCATGGGTTTGGGTTTCCTCCGGGTGCTCCGGTTTCCTCCCACATTCCAAAGATGTGCAGGTTACGTGGATTGGCCATGTTAAATTGCCAGGGGATGAGCTAGGGTAATGCATGGGGTTATGGGGTTAGGGCCTGGGTGGGATTCTGGTCAGTGTAGACTCAGTGGGCCGAATGGCCTCCTGCTGCACTGTAGTGATTCTATGAATGTTTGAACTCCATAGTCTGCTCCTCCATTGAGACATCAGCTTTCATCCATTCTTCAAAGCTGAAGGACGTGTTTAATGTGAATTACACTGGAAGCCCAACAGAGGAATTTCACTTCATCACGCAAGCTAATACTGTCTGCTGTGTACTGTCCCACAATGCTGGGTGGAATTTTCTTTTGGCTATATGTGTTTTCTGGTGAGAAATGTAGAGGTTAGTCTGCCGATGGCATTAGAAAGTTTTCCTGCTGCATCTTTAGCCACTTTGAAGAAAACTAATTTGCGCATGAGTTTCACGCCTCTGATTCACACACCTCGCCATCACTTCATTCAGAGGAGGCGCTCCATTTAAGAGCTGCCCCATGCTCCCCAATCACTTCTTCACCATCTAATGGTGAGAACGGCTGCTAATAATTCAGTCCATGGATTCATGGGTTGCAGGCACTTGTGGGCATCCAAGAGGGCCCATGCCAGAGGTGGGGCTTCTCGAGCTCACTTTAGCTGCCCAAATATTGGTTGTACTAACAGGAAGTCTACTCGCAATTCTTTGTCCATCGTATGAGGGTTAAAACAGACTGTGCGGCAGGCATAACAGTGGCATAAGTGAACCACCGTGTCCCTGGACGGGTAAAATCTTCACCGACATTGGCCATCACTCATCTGCAGGAAGGTCAGGTGCCATCTATAGTCCCGGGGCCATAGAAGACACTTCCAAATGGCTGCTCTCTGGGGTCTCTCCTGTGGCACTGGGGTAGACCCTGTCACCCCTTCCTCCTCAGGTTTCTGCTCCTGCCTCTGGAGAGGCAGACGTCTCCGTTGACCTTTTCCCTCCTCTCAATACACTAGAAGAATGGTAACCATTTCCACAAGTTCCATCTCTCTCTCACACTGATCACTGCAAGGGAAAAGAGAGAGAGTGTGTTAATGGTGAACTTTCACCCTCCAGGGTTGACCCTTTCAGAATTCACCCCCGGTGGAAGCGTGTCGTGGGACACTGACTGTCAGATTGAGGGCCTTTCCCTCAAAAACTCCCAGAATAGACAAGACCCACACCACCTGTTCCCACTCAGCTTGAGCATGTGGCTGAAGCGTTGGAAACCCTCCTGTCTACTGAGCTCTCAGGAAAGGCACAGGCATGTGTCCCAGTGTTACCACTAAAGCCCTGCGTCCTACCCTGTTAAAGTGTGGGAGGGTCCTGTAAGGATGCCGCAGCACCCACACCTGATGGATCAGGGTGCTCTGCTTAGCCTGTTTGCCCTTACCCTCCGTCAGGGAGGGTATATGTGCTTTCCCTCTTGGACAATAGTGGGGGGAAACCATGGCGCTCACAGAATGTGGAGGTCAGCGCACAAGGGGTTAACTTCTGATTAATAAACAGTGGCAGTCACACACACCAATGGTGAATTAGTGGGCACAATTGGCTCAGCAGTCAGACTGATGGAATGTTAATAGACCAGAGGCTCAATAATCTCTAATGCTATTTGATTTATCCAGAAGAGAAATGATCTCAAAATTTAAAGTTTTTTCATTGCTGTTGTGCCTCTCTGTTGGGTTGACTTGCTCAGTTGTTTCTTCAGAAGGAACTCTTCAAATGCAGGTAATGAAAACATAACAAAACTTACTCCAACTTATAAATCAAAGAAAGGGTTTAATAAAGAAACTTCATTACTCCAAACTTGGGGCCTCGCCCTGGGCCAATCCAAGCTCCCCACAATTCCCAACAGGTTCTTAATTATAGTGAGCCAGCTGGTCAGCTGACTATTACATCATTCTGTAATTGGTTCCATTGTTTACTGGGTCAGCTGACCCTTACAGCTTGTTATCATTGGTCACATTACATCCAATACGAAGTTGTCACTGGTTACACTCTAACATCAGTCATTTACTTGCAGGCCCCTCTACTCCCCGCCATCCGAGTGGATCCTTCAGGCGTGTCTATAGGACTCCCACCCACACACCAGCCCAGGATTCCCATCCCAGTGTTGCCGCCCTCCCAGAGGCAGAGGCCCAGCAGCTCGAGATTGCAGCCTCAGAATTGGCCAGTTTTAAGCCCACCTTCTGGGGCCAACTCGTCACTCCCTCTGCCAACAAAGCTGTTGCCCCTCTGCCCCCACCCCATGCCGAGTGCCCTCCTGTCCCCCGCCGGCTCACACCCTCTGGCTGAGCAGTCCTGCCAGGTCAACCCCTCCAACACCTTCACCCACCTCTTCCCGAGCTGCCTGGCTGGTTACCCCCACCCTCTGCCATTGCACACGCCCCTCATTCTTGCACATATAGCCAGTTAACCCCAAACCACCCCCCCTCCACCCCACCCTCCCCCTCTGGACTCTTGCACACAGAACTGGTGCCCTCTCTTCACCCCAAGCCCCAATACTGGTACTGTTATGAAGGGGGAGCTTAATCTCCTCCCTGAAAACTAACACTCAACCACTCAAAGAGAAGTACCTCGCTTCATAATCTGTTAAAGAGTGTGTGGGAAGGGGTAATATCTGCGCTTCAGCAGTTTTTAGTGGTTAAATCAAAATATTTACCTGAGAGTCTCTGTAAAATCAACAAGTAACACTTTATTTATCTAACTAACAGTGAACAGGTTAACTAAACTATTAACAAATCGAATAAAACACTATACTAATGGAATGCTGTTTAGGTAAATACAATTCCCACTTATTAACAAAAAATAGAACTTTCTATTTTTCTATATCAAAATGTCACCCTGGTTTGTCATCTTCTGGAACCTTCCGTCTTCTTTGTTGATTTCTCCTGTATTCACTATTGAGATGAGGATTTCTTTTAAGACATAAATTCAGCTATGAGAGATTCAGCAAGTCTTTCTCTCTCTCTCTCTCTCTGAGAGCTGAACTAAGCTATTGCTTGGCAGGTGGCAGGCGTTCCTCTCCCATCTGTGCCCCTGCTCCCGTCTTTTGTACCCCTAGTGACATAACAACATTCCCACATTAGGATTGGTTTAGAGGTTACTTAAACATCAAATTCAAATCTGATAGGCTGCTGTTATTCAAATGCCTATTTAAACTGATTGGTTAAAATTCAAAAACAACCTGTTGTCTTGGCAGCACTACTGCCCAGCCTCATGATACAATCTTTCACTCTATGCTCTCTGCACTTAGAAACATGGAAACATAGAAAAACTACAGCACAAACAGGCCCTTCGGCCTATAAGTTGTGCCGAACACATCCCTACCTTCTAGACCTACCTATAACCCTCCATCCTATTAAGCTCCATGTACTCATCCAGGAGTCTCTTAAAAGACCCTATTGAATTCGCCTCCACCACCACTGACGGCAGCCGATTCCACTCGCCCACCACCCTCTGTGTGAAAAACTTACCCCTAACATCTCCCCTGTACCTACCCCCCAGCACCCTAAACCTGTGTCCTCTCGTAGCAGACATTTCCACCCTGGGAAAAAGCCTCTGAGAGTCCACCCGATCTATGCCTCTCAACATCTTATACACCTCTATTAGGTCTCCTCTCATCCTTCGTCTCTGCAAGGAGAAAAGACCGAGCTCCCTCAGCCTATCCTCATAAGGCATGCCACTCAATCCAGGCAACATCCTTGTAAATCTCCTCTGCACCCTTTCAATCTTTTCCACATCCTTCCTATAGTGAGGCAACCAGAACTGAGCACAAGTGGGGTCTGACGAGGGTCTTATATAGCTGCATCATTATCCCCGGACTCCTAAACTCAGTCCCTCAATTGATAAAGGCCAGCACACCATACGCCTTCTTAACCACCTCCTCCACCTGCGGGGCCAATTTTAGAGTCCTATGGACCCGGACCCCAAGGTCCTTCTGATCCTCTACAGTACTAAGAGTCTTTCCCTTTATATTGTACTCCTTCATCCCATTTGACCTACCAAAATGGACCACGACGCATTTATCTGGGTTGAAGTCCATCTGCCACTTGTCCGCCCAGTCTTGCATCCTATCTATGTCCCTCTGTAACTTCTGACATCCTCCAGACTATCCACAACCCCACCAACCTTTGTGTCGTCGGCAAACTTACCAACCCATCCCTCCACTTCCTCATCCAGGTCATTTATGAAAATGACAAACAGCAAGGGTCCCAGAACAGATCCCTGGGGCACACCACTGGTGACCGACCTCCATTTAGAAAAAGACCCATCTGTTAAAAAAAACATGTTTTTTAACAGAACCATGCAATTTTACAACTCTTAGCATTTTGCATTTTTAAAATAATTTTATGAACACTAACTTCACAACAGTACTCCCCCCCGCCCCTTTAGCCCAAACCTCAGTATTGGTTACCGCTCTTAACCCTGAGCCCCAGTGTTGGTTCCCCCCCTCTATCCTGAGCCCCAGTGCTGCAGCCTGCTCTTAACCCTGAGGCCCATAGCTGGTGCCCGCCTCTCTATCCTCAGCCACTGTTAATCCCACCCAAACTTTCAAATGTGCTCATTCCCTTCTGAATCCCCTTGAAGTTGATCTCGCCGGTGTTGCGAATGATGCTGACATGAGGTCACTCCCACCATGGGTGGAGTTTCCAGTGAGCGGTTCCGGGGGGGGGAGGGGGGGGGGAAGGGGGGGGGGGGAGTGGGGGAGGGGGGGCAGGGGGTTCATTGCTGTGGGGAGGTCGGATAATTATACATTAATGAATGCAAATGGAGTTTCTGACATTGTATGGTGGGAACCCCATTATGTCAATGGTGAGGGCGAGGGGTCGGCGGTGGGGGGGGCGGGCTCCGCGGCCTGGGGAGTCCTACCAGCACAGTTTGGGTTTTCAGCCTCTCACACGATTTTACCCTCATTGCCACCTACACCCACTGCAAACAGGGCCACAAAATCCCAGCTACTGTGTGGGGTGGTTGGGAAACTTCAGAGAAGCGATGAATCAGCCAGAATCTGTGCTGAATTATTGCCCAGGATTGTCCATCAGAGCACACAACATCATCGATTCTTTACAAGGAGTGAAGCTGAAATGATTAACCTGGATCGCTCTATTAATGATGGTCCTTAAAATTGTAGAGAAGTTGCACCTGGATAATGAGATAATTAAAATATAATGAGAATGAGCCAATATAATAATATAAATCCATTAGTAGGCGAGACTAGTATACAAGGCTACGGCCTCAGAGTAAAGTGAATAAAGTAAAGAACTGAGATGAGGAGGAACTTCTTCAGCCAGAGGGTGTTGAATCTGTGGAATTCATTCCCACAGAAGGCTGACCAGGTCATTGAGTGTATTTAAGACAGAGATAGATAGGTTCTTGATTGGTAAGGGGATCAAAGGTTACAGGGAAAAGGTGGGAGAATGGGGAGAAACGTATCAGCCATGATTGAATGGTGGAGCAGACGCGATGGGACATGCACACACACACACACACACACACACACACACACACACACACACACACACACGCGCGCATAAACACACACACACACACCTGTAAAGGGAAAAATACAAGGAGAACACACTTTACCCTTTACCCCAGGGGAGAGACAGCAGATAATGGCTTCCCTGGGCAAATTACAAGCTAGAAGCGCGAACACTAAACTCTGGGAAGAATTAGACACAATCTGGGTAGGACACCAATTACACCTAAGAGACGTACACCAGCTGGTCAGGGAAGCCTGTCCAGCGGATAAGTGGAGGCAGGTAGCAGGTGGACCCGCTGCCCCTATAGCACAGGATTATAATGGGGGACGGTGGACACATGTAATCTCCCTAACAGCAGAGATAGATGCCCAACAGGCACCCTTCTTACAGTTTAAAGAAGAAATTCAGAGGGTCTTAGGGAATGCTCCCACTAACTGGAGCAGAATTACCACCACAAAGCAGCTAGAAGGAGAAGGAGCTCTGAGCACGGGGAACGACTGTTCCGGATATACCAGAGTGCTCAGGACAAGGGAATCCAGGGCGAGGAGATCGAGCATTCATCCAGGCTTTTAAGGATGGACTCTCTAGTTCTCACCAGGTCATCCTAAAAATGGGAGTGATTATGTCCCAAGATTATGATGAATTGGTAGAATGGGCTAGTGGCATACCTGGAGGTGGATAGGAGAGATCTTAGTTTTTGTATTTCAGTGTGTTTGTGAGATCTGGTAGCTTGTCGAATGTAGGTGGTTGTTGTTGTATTAGATTGAGAGCAGGGAGCTGGAGAAGCCTGTTTGTTCCTGTGGAATGTTTGTTGCAGGCAGTGGGTGCAGTGCATTGCACCTTGGTTTAGCCTCAGGGGGGCTGAGGGAGTGTTAAAACTGTTAAAGATTAAAGTGATAAGATTTCTTGAATTTACTTCTGTTTTGAGTTAATTACAGTTTGGAAGAAAGAAGAATAAAAGCGACCGTCTTAATCAACGATCTGTATTCTCTTTGAATGTTTTACTCTCATCCCAGTTTGAAATGTTAAGTTTGAATGAAAAAAGATGTGCTGTGGAATGACTTTTGGAAGCTTCCATGTGTTTCTGTGTGTGTTTAAACAAAGTGGTTGCGTGGATGTTTTGTTTGCTTTAATGTTTTAATGTTCTTACCCTAATTGTGATTTTACAACAGTGGGTTTGATAAAGAGTTTAAATAAAATTGGAAAGTAAATTGAAAATTAAGAAAGGATTTAAACCTTGGAGGGAACCATGTGCTCTTTCCTTTGTCTTGAAGTAGAAATTATAAGAGTTAGTTGAGAAGTTAAGAGAAGAAAATAAGTACTTTTGTGGAAAGGTAGAAAAGCAGGAACAAAAGACTGAGGTAAATATATTGTCTATGAGTCAGTTTAAAGTATATCAAGTCAGTGAAATACAGTATTAATCGCAGAATATCGTGTTTTACGAACGTCAGATAGTTTAATACTCTGAACTGGTTAAAATTATGTACTGCCGTCGGAATTTCACGTGCCATCTATTGTTCAAGGTTTGCCAAATATAAAAACACTGCAAAGCTTAAAATCTAGCCAGTTAAGAAACCAAAATGTTCCTAATCAAATAACTGGTATGTATTGTACCTATTTTGATTTTGATTCGGCGCCTGTTATTTTTCCTAGAGTGCGGGGGTTTTGATCTGGAGCTCAGTTTAAAAATGGAAACGGTTTGAATTAAAAGGGTTTGGATATCACGGTTACGATGTGTAAAGTGGTATGATACAGCTGCCGCTTGATTATTTTTATTATACAGTATAGCACTGCCATATAACACAAGAATAACATCAAATCCTGAGAAGCCTTAACCAACTTTGTATGATATATTCATATACTATATATTGTGTATTGATAAAAACATAATTATTTTGTGAAGTACTGTGGTGCGGCACTTGCACGCAAACAAATGATCAAATTAGAGATAATGTAAGAGTACATCATATAAAGATTGGAACTGTATGGCATGTGATTTTAATGGGGAAAGCGATGTCTTTTGATAAGATTACATACAAATGAATGGATGTCCAACTGCAGCCAAAAAAAGCCAGTACAAAGTGTTATTTAATTCACACTAAGCTTTCTATGGAAAGGGGGATATATAGTTAAAATGTATAATGCACTAGCTAAAGCCATACAAACATCAGGGAGAAGGTGGACAGAGGTATTGCCCACTATACTAATGAAATTAAGAGCTACCACAAACCGGACAACCGGATTAACCCCTTATGAGCTAATGACAGGACGGGCGATGCAGTTACCAGAAAGCATCATAACAGGTGGGACCGATGTCGGTCCACTAAAAGATAAAATCAAGAGATACGTTCTGGACCTGAGCACCCAGCTAAAAGGGATGTGCAAATTGGTAAAAGACAATCAGGAAATAAAAGACGCAGAGAGAGAGCTGGAAATGCTCCCTGACGTCCCAACAGTGGGAAGTCGCGTCCTAGTGAAAACACTACCTGACAAACCAGGGTTTGCACCAAAGTGGAATGGGCCATATGAAATTATAATTAGTGGGGACACCTGTGCCTGTATAGACAGAAGAGGGAAAGGTGTCTGGAAGCACTGGACGCAGCTGAAATTATACAAAGGAGATAAGTAGCTAAACTGATGAACTAACAGAACTGCTTTCCTCAACACAGGCAAAGACTGCAAGCAAGAGCCGGCATGCGCGGGTTAATAAATAAAATAACTTGTAAAAATTGAATTATAGTGTTAAGTTTTATGACTGTTGCGGATATGTATGTAATCGTGTATGTAACTGTGTTATTTTGCGTTGTGGCAACTGTAAATTTGACTGGGCTGGAAGATAACTTGTTTTACAAAGCTCACATACATTTACACGGGAATCGAACTGTATGTTACCCGTTAACACAATCTGTAGAAGCCCTATTTGTAGCCACCCCTGGGTGGACCCCTCATGACTTATATACTGTAGATACATCAGAGACACCCTGTAAGGGACAAATTGGCAAATATAAAAGAGGTTTACAGGGGAGATGTGTGGGACTTGTAAACCCCACAGACCCTACATGCGGGGGGTCCCAACAGGAGGGAGGAAAACCTTGTCCAGATACTGCAAGCTATCCGCTTTGTTTCACGGGGCAGGGATGGGAATGTGCCTATGCCTTAGTCCCGAAGAATGATTCTTGTGTACAGACACAGTGTGTCCGTCAACATTGTCAGATTAACAGGGGACAGATTACTTGTATTTGTGACAAACGGAAATGTTTAAATATAACTGCGGGAAGACAGCTTATTTGCGGGCAATGTAATGGAACTCACGTAAGCTCAGCCAAATGGACATACCCCTTTGATACTTACCAGGTGGTGGGATCAAACGGGAAGCCAAATAAACTGAACAATTGGCAGTATGAGCAAACTCATAATCGGGACACTCAGTGTTACCGGGCTAAGAAGGGATATATATTCCTCTTCAATGGTACCTACATGACAGAAACACCAAACCTCCCAAACCGTTTTGCGGTAGGAACAATCGGACCACTGACTGTTCCATGCCCTCCGAAGAGGTACATTCGGAGGAGAATAGTAACCCGGGCTATTAGCAGGGAATTCTGCGCTGACTGGGAAGCCCCGGGTACACTGGGATCCTCACTGGGGTATGGGTTCCTCGGAACTTTATCTCTGGGGAGGGGTCAGCCGGGGTAATTGGAGCAAAGAATAGAAACCATATTGTTTGTGGACTAACAATCCTGGGAAACAGCACTTCAAAAGCACTGGAGGCTGTTAACCAAGAAATGGCTGAATTAAGATTGTATGCGCAGCAGACACGATACGCAGTGGACTACCAGTTAGCACAACAAGGGGGAGCACATAGGGCACATTTGTCCCCTATGTGCAATCATAGGGGACAAATGCATAACCCATGTCACAGATGAGTCTTACAATATTACACAGGTCATCAATGACATCAGGAAACAACTTGATAACTTTAGACAGGGACCCAGGAGAGGAAGTAGTTGGCTGGCATGGCTGGTGGGAGAATCCTGGGAATCGTACCTGTTACATGGATTGGTCATACTCATTGTCATTATAATTGTCTGTTGTCTGACTGTGGGATGCCTTAAAGTCTGTTTTAAAATAATGTTGACAAGAATTGTGCCAGGAGCCAGTGTGTACATCGAAGAAGAGCCCCTAATGAAGATCCCTGAAGACATCGGAAGAAATGAAGATACTGGAAGAAATGAAGACATCGAAAGAAGCAAAGAAGGAGAGAAGAACGAAGATTTGTATATGTGAATGTATGATTGTTGGTCTGGGGATTGTTAAAGCTATAATCCGACCAAACAGGGCGGACTGAAAAGGGAAAAATACAAGGAGAACACACTTTAAAATGGCTGCCTGGCACATAAAGAGTTAACTGGGAAAGGAGCCAAAAAGCAGACACCGGCTCCCACTTATCAGAAATCACTTTAAATCAAAACTCAACAGACAAGCCATTTCTTAATCGCAGACAGTGACTCATAGTAAACAAACACCTCAGGAAGCCAAGCCAAGGGTCAAGACATCTTTTAATATAAGGAAAACACGAAACAAAGGGAATAGATTAGCCATAGGAAGGGCGGGAAAATATGAATGCAAGGAAACCAATTAACACCTGAATGAGCCGAAACCAACCATTGATAGATACAGACATGAGGAAATGTACCCATTCATAAGAACAATACTATGTTAAATGTCTATATCTGTTTGTACCTGCTTAAACGATGTGATAATGTTTGAATCACCGGTTTACCCATTGTGTAAAGGGTATAAAAATGGACCGCTCCCGACATTCTAGTGAGAAAAGGTATTCTACTAACTTGTGCCTTAACTCCCGGAGCTCCGTTAAATAAATCGTATTTCCTGAATCTCGAAGTCTGACTACTAGTGGATTTTTCCCACAACACACCACACACACACATACACACACACACACACACACACACGCGCACACACATGTGCATAAACACACACACGCGCATAAACACACAGACGCACACACACACATGCGCATAAACACACACACACACACACACATACACACACATACACACAAACACAAAATGACCGTAAGCTAGAGGGAAACTTAAAAACTGAGTAAAAATTTCTATAGGTATGTAAAGAGAAAAAGATTGACAAAAACTAATGTAGGTCCCTTACAGTCAGAAACAGGAACATTCATAATGGGGAACAAAGAAATGGTGAAGGAATTAAATTTGTACTTTGCTTCTGTCTTCACAAAGGAAGACATGAATAATGTACCAGAAGTGCTGAAAGAAACATGTTTCAGAGAGGAGATGAAGGAAATCAGCATTAGTAGAGAAATGGTCTAAGGAAAATTAATGGGATTGAAGGTGGATAAACCTCTAGGACCTGAGTATCTTCAACTCAGAGTACTTAAGGAAGTGGCCCTGGAAATAATAGATCCATTGGTGGTTATTTTCCAAAATTCTGTGGATTCTGGACTGGTTCCAAAAGATTAACGGTTAGCTAATGTAAGCCCACAGTTCAGAAAGGGAGGTAGAGAGAAAACAGGGAATTATAGACCAGTGGGCCTAACGTTGGCACTGTGAAAGTTGCTAGAATTCATTATTAGGATTATTAGGATTTCATAGCTCCGCATTTGGAAGGCAGCGGTATAATCAGACAAAGTCAGCATGGATTTACAAAAGGGAAATCATGCTTGACAAATCTATTGGAATTCTTTGAGGATGTAACTAGTAGAGTTGACCAAGAAGAACAGGTGAATGTGGTTTATTTAGACTTTCGGAAGGCTTTCGATATGGTCTCACATAGCAGACTACTATGTAAAGTTAAAGCACGTGGGATTGCTGGTAGTCTTGAGATGGATAGAAAACTGGTTAGCAGATAGGAAGCAAGCATAAAGTTGGAATAAATGGGTCTTTTTCTAATTGGCAGGCCGTGTAGTGGGGTTCCGCAGGGATCTGTGCTAGGACTCCACTATTCACATTATATATTAATGATTTGGAAGAGGGAACAAAATGTATTATCTCCAAATTTGCAGATGATACAAAGTTGGGTGGGAGGGTGAGCTGTGAGGAAGATGCAGAAATGCATTAGTATGATTGGACAGGCTGAGTATGTGGGCATCTGCATGACAGATGCAGTATAATGAGGATAAATGTGAGGTTATCCACTTTGCTAGCAATAATAGGAAGGCACATTATTATTTGAATGGGTGTAAATTGAGAGGTGGATTCTCAGCAAGACCTTGGTGTCCTTGTGCATCAGTCGCTGAAAGGAAGCACGCAGGTACAGCAGGCAGTAAAGAAGGCAAATGATATGTTGACCTTCATGCAAGAGAATTTGAATTTGGGAATCGGGATGTTTTACTGTATAGGGCGTTGGTAAGGCCACACCTGGAGTATTGTGCGCAGTTTTTGTGTCCTTATCTGAGGAATGATGTCCTTGATATAGAGGGAGTACGGTGGATGGCAGATCTGTCATATGAAGAGAGACTAAGTCAGTTAGGATTATATTCATTGCAGTTTAGAAGAGTGAGAGGGGATCTCATAGGAATTCATAAAATTCTAAACAGGGTTAGACAGGGTAGATTCAGAAAGAATGTTCCCAATGTTGGGGGAGTCCAGAATTATAGTCATAGTTTGAGTATGAGGGATAAATCTTTTAGGACTGAGGTGAGGAGAAATTTCTTCATCCGGAGGATGGTGTAAGTGTGGAATTCACTATCACAGAAAGTAGTTGAGGCCAAAACATTACGTGATTTCAAGAAGAAATTAGATACAGCGCTTGGGGCTAAAGGGATAAAGGGATATGGGAGAAAGAGGGAATCAGGATATTGAATTCGATGATCAACCATGATCAAAATGAATGGCAGAACAAGGTTGAATGGGGTACTCCTGATTCTATTTTGTCTACGTTACTATGTTACATTGCGCACACACACATACAAGCATTCACTCACACACAGACACACACACACACTTACACACACACACACACACTTACACACACACACA
This sequence comes from Mustelus asterias, assembly GCF_964213995.1. Lineage (NCBI taxonomy): Eukaryota > Metazoa > Chordata > Chondrichthyes > Carcharhiniformes > Triakidae > Mustelus > Mustelus asterias. The sequence goes on from NC_135820.1 coordinate 17,552,968, forward strand.
CACACTTACACACACACACACACACTTACACACACACACACAGACACACACACACACACACAGACACACACACACACACAGACACACAGACACACACACACATAATCATTCACTCACACACATAAATTCTTAGACACACACACACTTGAGTGAAGTGTGAACTCCCATGATCCCAATATATCTAGTTTCCCACAGTTCCTTCTGGAATGTTCCTGGGAGAGTGAGCTTGCCCAGGGGGAACAGTCAGTGCCACTCCTCTCTGTCCAGTCACACATGCTGAGCTGTAACTTATATCTTGGATTTAGTTGTGTGCTGATCCTGCTGCCAGATTGAATACTCGTCACTGACCTGTATTGACGTCGACCCTGGCCATTATTGAGCTTTCCGTTCATTCACCTGTGTGACTGTTCCCACCCTCCCAGCTCAGAGACGTGTTAAGTGCTGCTTTGTAGATCCATCTCAAATCTATCGACAGGACTTTGTGCTTCCAAAGCTGTAAAAAACATGTTCCTCGATCTTCCCTGCGCACTGACCGCAAAAACCAGAGCTTGCTGCACTATCAGCATCTTTCCAATCCTGAGTCTCCAAACCATGCAAGCCCTTATCTCCCTCACTCTTCACTTCTCCAAATAATCGTCAGCTATTTGAACTCAGCTCTGGCAATGTCTGACCATTCTTTGCTGATTTTCCTCAACTTCTGTTGTTATTTCAGGCGATGGCTCCAACGTGGACCTTAGTCCTTTATCTGGATTTCTCGATGTAATCGATCTTTACCAAGAATGTCATTAAGGAGGGAAACTACAGATTAAATAAAGAATGTGTACACACACACACATATATATATTATATAAAAAACGCCTCTCACAGCCTGCAGGACCTATGAGGGCATTTCACAGTGAATGAAATCTGTTTTGTAATGTAGTCACCCTTACAAAATAGAGAAATATGACAGCCAATTTGTGCACAGCAAGATTCCACAAACAACAATGGGGCGGCATGGTGGCACAGTGGTTAGTACTGGTGAATCACAGTGCCAGGGACTTGGGTTCAATACCAGCCTCAGGTGACTGTGCAGAGTTTGCACGTTCTCCCTGTGTCTGCGTGGGTTTTCTCCCACACTCCAAAGATAGGTTAGGTTGACTGGCCATGCTAAATTGCCCCTTAGTGTCAGGGGGATTAGCAGAGGAAATATGTGGGGTTTTGGGGATAGTGCCTGGGTGGAATTGTTGTCAGTACAGGCTTGATGGGCCAAATGGCCTCCGTCTGTGTTGTAGGGATTCTATTCCCTTTCTTAAACAGAAGTGTCTGTTTAAGAAAGGGAATAGAAATGACCCTGGTAATTATAGACCGGTTAGTCTGACTTCGGTGGTTGGTAAATTGATGGAAAAGGTCCTTAGGGATGGGATTTACGACCATTTAGAAAGATGTGGATTAATCCGGGATAGTCAGCACGGATTTGTGAAGGGCAAATCGTGCCTCACAAATTTGATAGAATTGTTTGAGGAGGTAACTAGGTGTGTTGATGAAGGTAGGGCGGTTGATGTCATATACGTGGATTTTAGTAAGGCGTTTGATAAGGTCCCCCATGGTCGGCTTATGATGAAAGTAAGGAGGTGTGGGATAGAGGGAAAGTTGGCCGATTGGATAGGTAACTGGCTATCTGATCGAAGACAGAGGGTGGTGGTGGATGGAAAATTTTCGGACTGGAGGCAGGTTGCTAGCGGAGTGCCGCAGGGATCGGTGCTTGGTCCTCTGCTCTTTGTGATTTTTATTAATGACTTAGAGGAGGGGGCTGAAGGGTGGATCAGTAAATTTGCTGATGACACCAAGATTGGTGGAGTAGTGGATGAGGTGGAGGGGTGTTGTAGGCTGCAAAGAGACATAGATAGGATGCAAAGCTGGGCTGAAAAATGGCAAATGGAGTTTAACCCTGATAAATGTGAGGTGATTCATTTTGGTAGGACAAATTTAAATGTGGATTACAGGGTCAAAGGTAGGGTTCTGAAGACTGTGGAGGAACAGAGAGATCTTGGGGTCCATATCCACAGATCTCTAAAGGTTGCCACTCAAGTGGATAGAGCTGTGAAGAAGGCATATAGTGTGTTAGCTTTTATTAACAGGGGGTTGGAGTTTAAGAGCCGTGGGGTTATGCTGCAACTGTACAGGACCTTGGTGAGACCGCATTTGGAATATTGTGTGCAGTTCTGGTCACCTCACTATAAGAAGGATGTGGAAGTGCTGGAAAGAGTGCAGAGGAGATTTACCAGGATGCTGCCTGGTTTGGAGTGTCGGTCTTATGAGGAAAGGTTGAGGGAGCTGGGGCTGTTCTCTCTGGAGCGGAGGAGATTGAGGGGAGACTTAATAGAGGTTTATAAAATGATGAAGGGGATAGATCGAGTGAACGTTCAAAGACTATTTCCTCGGGTGGATGGAGCTATTACAAGGGGGCATAACTATAGGGTTCATGGTGGGGGATATAGGAAGGATATCAGAGGTAGGTTCTTCACGCAGAGAGTGGTTGGGGTGTGGAATGGACTGCCTGCAGTGATAGTGGAGTCAGACACTTTAGGAACATTTAAGCGGTTATTGGATAGGCACATGGAGCACACCAGGATGGTAGGGAGTGGGATAGCTTGATCTTGGTTTCAGATGAAGGTCGGCACAACATCGTGGGCCGAAGGGCCTGTTCTGTGCTGTACTGTTCTATGTTCTATGTAAGCCATTCTATTCTATTAAATCACCCAATTTTAGGGAGATGGTTGCGTAGTGGTAATATCACTGGATCAGTAATCCAGCGGCCCAGGCTAATGCTCTGGGGCATAGGTTCAAATCCCAGCTTGGCCGCTGGTGGAAGTTGAGTTCAATTAATAAAAAGCCCGGAACTGAAAGCTAATCTCAGAGATGAAACTATCATCCATTTGTTATAAAAACCCATCTGGTTCACTGATGCCTTTCTGGAAAGACATCTACCATCCTTACCTGGTATGGCCTACACCCAAGTGCAGAGCCACAGCAATGAAGTTGATGCTTCACTGTCCCTCTGAAATGGGCTAGAAGCTCCTCAGTTGAATGGGCAATAATTGCTGGCCTTGCCAGAGATGCCCACATCCCAAGAAAGAATTCTTAGAAATCACCAGGGTAACTGTAATTTACTGATGCTGCTTTGAGGGATAAATATTGGCCATGACACAGGGAGAACCTCAAAATGGTGCAACAGGATCCTTTACCCGATCCACAAAATGAGATTTCCCAACAGTGTAGCACTCCCTCAGTGTGGCACAGAAGTGTCAGTCTGGATTATGTGTCAAAGAGGTGGTGGTGGCCTAGTGGAATTATCGCTCAACTATTAATCCAGAAAATCAGCTAAAGCTCAGGGGACCTGGGTTCAAATTCCACCACGGCAGATGGTGGAATTTGAATTCAACAAAAAATAGCTGGAATTAAGAATCTACTGATGACCGTGAAACCATTGTTGATTGTTGGAAAAACCCATCTGGTTCACTAAAGTCCTTTCGGGAAGGAAATCTGCAGTCCTTATCTGGTCTGGCCTACATGTGACTCCAGAGCCACAGGTTGACTCTCAACTCTTCTTGGGCACCTAGGGATGGGCAATAAATGCTGGCCAGCCAGCGATGCCAATGTCCTATAAATAAATAAAATAAATGCTTGACGTTGGATTTGGACAAATCCTCTGACTGAGATGGTTGTCATAGAATCATAGAATCCTTACAGTGCAGAGGGAGGTCATTCGGCCCATTGAGTCTGTACCGACTACAATCCCACCAGACCCTATTCCCGTAACCCTGCATGTTTACACTGCTAATCCCTCTGACACTAAGGTCAATTTAGCACGGCCAATCAAACTAACCCGCACATCTTTGGGTTGTGAGAGGAAACCGGAGCACCCGGAGGAAACGCACACAGACACGGGGAGAACCTGCAAACTCCACACACACAGTGACCCGAAGCTGGAATTGAACCGGGGACCCTGGCACTGTGAGGCAGCAATGCTATCCACCGTGCCACTGTACTTGCCACACTTTATCATTTAACTATTTCCCGGGATTTCGATGTGTTTGTTTCAGACAGTTTTAAATCAGAACCAACACACTCACCTCTCTCACAACAACAGAAACGACATGAAATGCTGGTGTGGATATTTCATAGAACCATGGAATCTTTCAGTGCAGAAGGAGGCCATTCGGCCCATCAAGTCTGCACCGGCCACAATCCCACCCAGGCCCTATCCCCGAAACCCCACATATTTACCCTTCCAATCCCTCTAACATACACATCCGGGACACTCAGGGCAATTTAGTAAGGCCAATCAACCTAAACCTCACATCTTTGGATCTTTGGAAACGCACACAGACACGGAGAATGTACAAACTCCACACAGACAGCGACCCGAGGCCGGAATTGAACTCAGGTCCCTGGCACTGTGAGACAGCAGTGCTAACCACTGTGCCACCATATCATAATTTAGCATTATGATTTGGCCCACTCAGTGAGGGTTATAATTGGTCCAACTCTGGGACATATTGTGACACAGGCTTACCCAACATGTGGCTAGCTGTTGCATTTCACTAATGAAACAGTCTGTGTTTTCTCCAGAGTTAATCATCGACTATGTACTGACATGTTTTGGAGGCAAGTCCAGGGCTCTTGCGAAGACAGAGTGTATCTTTGATGACACAACCAGGCACGTCTCTCTTGAGAGGGAGAGAGATTTGGAGGTCACTATGTGGGTAATATAAAAGGAGGGGGAAATCTCCCAGGAAAGCAGACCACTGATCAAGGCCCAGTCCATTGGAAGATATTCACTGCTCAATGCAAGAACAGCTGGAGGCAGAAGAGAACTGAAGAGATTCCCTGGTAAGTCAGAGCTGTAAAGGCTCATCAATCACTCCCTTTGTAAGAGGAGGAAGTGCGTTACAATTACTCTAGTTGTTAAGGTGCCCACCACACTGGATGACACCGGGAAGGAAGTGGTGCTGTGTCTTTGCACAAGATTTGAATGGGAATATGCCGGAATTTTACCTGCACGCCCTCCCCCAGAATTGGGGCGGACAAGGCTCGCAGAACGGAATTCTCTGTTGGCCTTGGGCAGGATTTTCCGAGCCTCATCCAAGCGAGGTCATAAAATCCCAGCAATACTGAGTCTATCCACAGAATTGTGTATGTTAGGAGATGAAGCGTGAATGCTTTAGGATTAGGAGTAATTCAGAGCAATGGGTTTGAATTATTCAAACATGAACGATCTTTAGCTCTGAAGAAGGGTCATCCGGACTTGAAACGTTGGTTCTATTCTCTCCCACAGATGCTGACAGACCTGCTGAGTTTTGCCAGAATTTTCTGTTTTTGTTTCAGAATCCAGTATCTATTTTTTCTTTATAAACGATCTTTACCTTTTCTGGAGAAGTGAAGATGTACATTTATACAGTGTTTTTATGCGTTGGTTCAATATTGCGGTTGTTGAAGTCTCTGTATCAGCTCTTCACACATGTGAAGTGGTGATGACCTAATGGTATTATCACTAGACTATTAATCCAGAAACTCAGCTAATGTTCTGGGGTCCCGGGTTCGAATCCCGCCACGACAGCTGGTGAAATTTGAATTCAATAAAAAATATCTGGAATTTAGAATCTACTGATGACCATGAAACCATTGTTGGAAAGACCCAGCTGGTTCACTAATGTCCTTACCTGGTCTGGCCTACATGTGACTCCAGAGCCACGGCAATGTGGTTGACTCTCAGCTGCTCTCTGAACAAGGGCAACTAGGATTGTTGACAATAAAAGGCTTTTCTCAGCAAAATGCATAAAAAATTCTGACACACTGTAATGGAGTTCACTTTTCCTTAGCTTCAAGTGGCGGTGATAGCATCAGTATAGGTCCATCTCAGGAATACCAGATTTTGCCGAATAACTCCTTTTCCCATGGAGCATTGGGATGGTTTCCCATGTTGACAATGATGTCTAGATGCAAGTTGTACTGGATTTATATTCTCGTGGTTTCAGTCACATTGCAGCTGAATGAATATAAACCCAATTATCCACATAGAATCCCTACAGTGCAGAAGTAGGCCATTCGGCCCATCGAGCCTGCACTGACAACAATCTCACCCAGGCCCTATCCCCGTAACCCCTGTATTTACCCTTGACACCAAGGGGCAATTTAGCATGGCCAATCCACCTAGCCTGCACATCTTTGGAATGTGGAAGGAAACCGGAGCACCCGGAGGAAACCCATGCAGACATGGGGAGAACGTGCAAACTCCACACGGATAATAACCTGAGGCTGGAATCGAACCCGGGTCCCAGGCACTGTAAGGCAGCAATGCTAAGCACTGTACCACCATGCCGCCCTATCATGGACAATGAAATATACCATACTAAATAAATAGAGAATACAGGTAGATTGCAGCAAATCCAGCTACATATCCGAACACCAGCAGTGTCCAAAACTCCGATATTTTTATAATGGGCTGTACATTCATTTTAAATGAGTAAAATTAAAAAGTAAACTTAACTGGGCAATTTGGCTAGGCACTGCATTAGAATCAGAGAATTATAGAATCCGTACAGTGCAGAAGGAGGCCATTTGGCCCGCTGAGTCTGCACTGACCCTCTGAAAGAGCATCTTACCCAGACCCTATCCCGTGACCCCAAGTACTTACGCCACTAATCCCCCTAACCTACACATCTTGGGATAATCAGATGCAATCTTGGGACAATTTCACATGGCCAATCCACCGAACCTGCGCATATTTGGACTGTGGGAGGAAACCAGAGCACCCAGAGGAAACCCACGCAGACAGGGGGAGAATGTGCAAACGCCAGAAAGACAGTGACGTGAGGGCGGAATTGAACCCGGGTCTCCAGTGCCTTGAGGCAGCAGTGCTAACCACTGTTCCACCGTGCCGCCCGGACTCACAGCGGAGATCACTGTAACTTTCCAATTCTGATCAAATACCTTTTTCTGGATGTGTCACCTTCTTAGCTTTTCTTTTCCCTGATCTTGCAATTCCAAGCACCCCTTCATTTGCCTTATAATCCATAAATAGAATTGTAAATCATGTTGAGAAAGGTAAATAATGAGTTGTGGTTGTGGTGTCCCTGTTCTCTCACTGTTAATATTCTAGATTCCATTGCAATTTTTAACAATAACAGAATGTGCAGAGCATGATTATTCAGTGGAAGAACACACTGACTGAAATGGAGTTTGTGGACACAACGTACCAGCCCAATGCATAAGAAGTATCAAAATATTGGGGCCTGGAATGCGCTGCCAAGTAGGGTGGTGGAGGCAGACACGCTGGCATCGTTTAAGACTTACCTGGATAGTCACATGAGCAGCCTGGGAATGGAGGGATACAGACGAATGGTCTGGTTGGACCAAGGAGCGGCACAGGCTTGGAGGGCCGAAGGGCCTGTTTCCTGTGCTGTACTGTTCTTTGTTCTTTGTTCTATATCAGAAGCCACTAAATAAAAGCAACCTGACCATTCGAGAATGAACTTCACGTGTTGCTCAGTGACAAGACACAAGTGCATTCTGACCGCTCTAAGCAGTGCCGTAATGATTGTTTTACAGGTTGTTGAGGGCCCATTTCTCGAAGAAGCCATGGCACCACAGCTCCAGTCTGCACCCCGGCTCCCTCTGAATGTGGTTCAGGGGGATCTGAACGCACTGAGCTCTGCAGTGAGAGACTTTGTCGAGGAAAGTGCAAAGCTGTGTCAACCAGACAGCATCCACATCTGTGACGGCAGTGAGGAAGAAAACAGGCAGATTCTGTCCCTGATGGAAGAGCAAGGGATGATCAAACGCTTACGCAAGTATGAGAACTGGTGAGTATCTTTCTCCTCTCCACGTTTTGGTAAAGTTTTATTGCGCTTGCCAATTCTAGGCAGCAATGTTTCCGTTTTGCATCAGCAACAAGCACTCCCAGCTCAGGTATCCCAGGGTAACATGCAGAGCACACTCGCTCTACAATGTCCCGCCAACATGCATCAGCAATAGCTTCAGAAGACTATTTGCTGCTCTACCAGTGCAGCGCTTCCATTCACCAAACCTGCTGCTTATATCTCCTGGGTGAGATTGCTGGGTCAGTGTGCAGACAATTCACTGTGCACACATTCATTTCTTTTGCCCTTAATGGCACAAAAGGTGAATGGACGGAGAACCTGGCACCTGCAACACAAGGGAGAGATTTCCTGTGACTGTAAAATGACATGAAGGGCCACACAAATCATTTAACTGTATAACAGTGGATACAAACCAGAAAGAAGCGAATTAATTTAGAAGATTCAAAGCTGCACTATGATTGTAAAATAATTTAAAGCTATAGCAGATTTCTACAGAGACAATCAGAACTAGTCCAGGACAAACACACTGACACACACACTGACACACACACAGACACACGCTCACACACATGCACACACTGACACATACAAACACACTGACACACACACATGCACACACTGATACACTCACACACAAACGCACACACTGACATACACAAACACACTGACACACACACATGTACACACACTGATCCACTCACACATACATGCACACACTGACACACACAAACAAACACACAGACACACAAACACACATACACAAATCCATTACACTCAGTCTCGGTCAGTTTGGACACATGAAGTAACTGGTCTAAGTTCCAGCCTCCAATTCTGAATCACCACACACGGCCTGGATGTATTATTGAATTGTGATGATGACTGACATCTTAAAGCTGGACTCACTGTGACTGAATTGGATTAATTTTTGTTCTTTCCAGCTGGTTAGCTCGCACAGACCCCCGGGATGTTGCTCGTGTGGAGAGTAAAACTGTGATTATAACCCCTGAACAGAGAGACACCATTCCCACAGCAAAGAGTGGAGTTAGCCAGCTCGGACGCTGGCTGTCGGAGAAGGAGTTTGAAAAGGCATTCGATGCCCGATTCCCAGACTGTATGAAAGGTACAGACATTCATTCAATCTGGGTTATTTCTGGGCTATTCTATCTGCACACAGACTTGTGAGTGATTATTTAATAAAGGTGTGGTGATTATATCACAGTTATTGACTCCTCAGTGTGGACCGTATCACACTAAAGTTATCCAACCATTCTGTTCACCTGCTTCTCACGCTGTACAATACCTTAGCCAGGGGTTCCTGAACTATTGAGGAGGAGCCAGGATCTCTGCTGTTAACTGTGACAGCTTCTGACTTAGTTACATTGCAGACAAACCTCCTATCTGCACCATTCAGCTGTCCTAACTACAGTGCTGTGGTTGGCAGACATGCCCATTCCGGGGAGTCGCAGCAGCTGGCATGAACAGTACACAATGCAGATCGTAGAATCATAGAATCCCTACAGTGCAGAAGAGGCCATTCGGCCCATCGAGTCTGCACTGACTCTCTGAAAGAGTGTTGTACCAGGCTCTCTCCCCTGCCCTGTCCCTGTAACCCCACACATTCACCATGGCTAATTCACCTAACCTGCACATCTTTGGACTGTGGGAGGAAACCGGAGCACCCGGAGGAAACCCACACAGACACAGGGAGAACGGGCAAACTCCACACAAACAGTGACCCGAGGATAGAATTGGACTTGGATCCCAGGAGCTGTGAGGCATCAGTGCCAACCACTGTGTCACCGTGTTGCCAGCAACCGAAATCAAAGGAACTTTTATCCCCGTCTCTCTGTCTCAGTACGGGTTGTACAAATGAGAGGTGGAAGGGAGCTTGGTGTTTGGATCATAGGTGGAAATTCTGAACTCCATTCTTATGGTTATATCCTCATCCCAATCCATTGGTGAGATAACTATCTTGGTGTTACTCAGGATATTTGTTATTCCACCTGTATTGCTGTAAATGCTTTAATAGTCAGTGTCTGGGCTGGGTTGATGACAGTATCTGAGTTTAATTTTGAATTTATAAGGATTTAAAGAGCAAGCAAATTCCATCCCAGAATAGTCTCAGCAACAATTTTCTTCCTGTCAATCTTTAGGCCGAACAATGTACCTGATTCCATTCAGCATGGGACCTGTGGGGTCTCCTCTGTCCAAGATCGGGATCCAGCTGACCGATTCACCGTATGTCGTGGCTAGCATGAGAATCATGACCCGCATGGGATCATCTGTACTGGAGACCCTGAGGACTGGCCAGTTTGTCAAATGTCTTCATTCAGTCGGATGCCCCTTACCGCTAAAGAGTGAGTTTGGATTCAGCATTTTGGAATGAATGATAGTTCTGTGCGTGCGATGGGGGGGAGGGAAGGGGAGAGGGGGCTTTTCCTTTGATCCAGCAGATTTTTATCCAGCTTTGGGTGACAATCCATCTCTTGTCCTTAGGGCCACTGGTCAATAACTGGGCCTGCAATCCCGAGCTGACACTGGTCGCCCACATACCTCAGCGCAGGGAGATTATTTCATTCGGGAGTGGTTATGGAGGCAACTCGCTGCTGGGGAAGAAGTGTTTCGCTCTGCGCATCGCCTCCAGGGTTGCTCAGGAAGAGGGTTGGCTGGCTGAGCACATGCTGGTAAGAATACAGGAGTTACTCTTTACTGGATCTTTAACAGCTGCAGTTGTAATAAAGCTCTCGCCCATGAAAGAAGCAAACTTCTGAAATAAGACAAATATCAGATTTAAGCTCTGCATTGAGATGTCAGCCTTGCTGGATTGATAAAGGTAAAGTTTTAAAGTTTATTGTCACAAGTAAGCTGACATTATCATTGCAATGAAGTTACTCTGAAAATCCCCCAGTCGCCACACACCGGCGCGTGGTCAGGTACACTGAGGGAGAATTTACCACGGCCATTGCAACACGTCTTTTGGACTGTGGGAGGAAACTGGAGAACCCGAAGGAAACCCACCCAGACATGGGGAGAACGCGCACTCCACACAGGCAGTGACCCAAGCTGGGAATTGAACCTGGGTAGAAGCAAAAGATGCTGGAATCTGAAACAGAAAAGAAATGGACACTTTTATCACCTCTTTCAGCCATTATTTACATTCCTTTTGTCCTATTACAGCCCCCCTCCCCAAACCTCATAGTATAAATCTTTTTTGATTTTCTTTGCTTTTAGCTCTGACAAAGGGTCATCCAGACTCAAAACGTTGGCTCTATTCTCTCTCCACAGATGCTGTCAGACCTGCTGAGATTTTCCAGTGATTTCTGTTTTTGAGTTGAACCTGGGTCCCTGGCTTTCATGAGGCAGCAGTGCTAACCACTGTGCCATCATGCCATCGCTCTGATACTGATAGAGGTGATAGTTCTCGTACCTCCCATCGGAGGCGAATGATCCAAGTTTCCCCTCCAGATACTTGAGGACATAATCCGGGTTTGACAATCCAGTCAGTACTGTAGGAGTGCTGCATAGTCATGGCTGACATCTTTCAGATGAGATATTAAACTGAAGCTATCTCTGGACTCTCATGTAGGTATAAAAGATTTCACGGCATCATTTTGAAGGATAAAGGATGAATTTTCTCATCCTGTTTATCTGGTAATATTTATCCCTTAACCAATGTCACTAAAACTAGTTGATTTGGCCATTCACTATCTGTTTGTGGGATCTTGCTATGCACTTACTAGGTGCTATGTTTCTGATATCACATCAGTCACTATGCTTCAAAAGTATGCCAGTTTCTGGAATGTTCTTTGGGCCATCCTGAGGTATTTGAAAGGTGCTATATAAATGCAAATTCAGCCACTGACGAGTCGCTAGACAATGATTCATGTTTCTCAGTCTCACACAGAGCTGAATAATGTTTGAACTTTAGGTTAAATGAAGCGTTTCAGGTGCATCATTACTGGAAGAATTTAAATCATTTGGGATCAGCCATGCGAGATAAAGGGTGAGGCAGTGGTGTAGTGATAATGTCACAGTGCTAGTAATCCAGAGACCCAGGGGAGTTCTCTGGGGACCCATGTTCGAATCCCACCACAGCAGATGGTGAAATTTAAATTCAATTAAAAAAAGGAATTAAAAATCTATTGGTGAGCATTGAAACTAGAAACAGGCCTGCTCCACTATTCATTTTGTCATGGCTGATCATCAAATTTAATATCCTGATTCCACCTTCCTCCAAATCCCTTCAGCTCCAAGAGCTATATATGTTTTCTTCTTGAAATCACACAGTCACATTGTCAATTGTCGTAAAACCCCATCCGTTTCACTAATGTCCTTTGGGGAAGGAAATCTGCCATCCATACCAGGTCTGGCCTACATGTGACTCCAGATCCACAGCAATGGCCTACTCTCTGAAATGGCCTAGAACACATTTCAAGGGTATTTAGGGGGTGGCAATAAATGCTGGCCCAGCCAGCAACACCCACATCCCTGAAGGAATAAAGTAAATGGTGCAGAAATACTCAGCAATGCTAGGTTGTTCCTCCTATGTCAGTGTGAACACACACACTGCGTGTCCCATGCTGCACGTATGAGAAATGTAGATTAGACTGTAGGGTCAGCGAATGGACATCATTTGCTCATCAGCTTCTCCTCTCCCTCCCCAGATCCTGGGAGTGACCAATCCCAAAGGTCAGAAGAAGTACATTGCTGCTGCCTTCCCCAGTGCCTGTGGGAAAACAAACATGGCCATGATGAATCCCACATTGCCTGGCTGGAAGGTAGAGTGTGTGGGAGATGACATTGCCTGGATGAAATTCGATGAACAAGGTTTGTTTCTCTCAGCTTCTCTCTATAGTTTAAGGCAGATGTGAAATGATTCAATGAGGAAAGTGATTACTCTGTATTGAAGGTGCATTGCCTGGTGAAAGCCCAGTCACTTTATTAATACCTCCCTTACGGGACCTTCCCACAGGTAACCTGAGAGCAATCAACCCAGAAAATGGCTTCTTTGGTGTGGCGCCCGGAACGTCTGTCAAAACAAACCCAAACGCAATGAAAACCATCAGCAAGAACACCATTTTCACCAACGTAGCAGAGACCAGCGATGGAGGGGTTTACTGGGAAGGAATCGATGACAATCTGCCCCCCGGCGTCACCGTGACTTCATGGAAAAACAAAGCGTGGAGTCCAGAGGATGGAGAGTCATGTTCGCACCCCAACTCCAGGTTCTGTACTCCTGCCAGACAATGTCCGATCATCGACCCAGACTGGGAGTCTCCTGAAGGAGTTCCCATTGAAGGGATTGTCTTTGGAGGACGCAGGCCAAAAGGTACAATAGTGGAATGTATAGAACAACACAGCTAAATATTCGGGTGTTAGATCGAGTCAGCTGCGCTGGTGCTGTGTTGGAAAGCTGCTCAGGGAGCTCAGGAAGTCTGGCAGTAGACATTTAGTGAAATGCTGTAACTGGGATGGCTGCGTAACAGTATTAAAACATACGTGTGATGTGAGCAGTGGATAACAGACTGTTACATAGGAATCACATAGTACTTACAGCAGGCCATTCGGCCCAACAGGTCTATGTTAGTGTTGATTCTGCACTAGTCTGCTTCCTCTTCACCCCCATTTCACCCCCATTTCACCCTATCAGCAGATTCATGTCTGCTTCGACTCTGGCAAGTGCTTACATAATCTTAAAAATCCCTGTGTTTGGACATCCCTCATTCTTCTATTGCTTAACAAAGGAACCTCAATCTTTTCCATCTTCCCTGATAGCTACAACCTCTCAATTCCACTATTGTGTTTGTAAATCTTGTTTAAACATCTCTGGTGCCTGTGTCCTTTTCATAAAATGGAGACTGGAACTGTGTCACAAAAACAGAAAATGCTGAAAATCTCTGCTGGTCAGACAGCATCTGTAGAGAGAGAGAGAATATAGCCAACGTTTCAGAGACCATTCAGCCCATCAAATCTGCACTGACAACAATCCCATCCTATCCCTGTAATCCCACGTATTTACCCTAAGGGGACACTAAGGGGCAATTTAACATGACCAATCCACCTAACCTGCACATCTTTGGAGTTTGGTAGGAAACCGGAGCACCCGGAGGAAACCCACCCAACCACAGGAAGAACATGCAAACTCCACAAAGTGGTCGGAATTCTACTGCCTCGCCTGCCCCAGCATCGGTGAGGGCGAGGCTTGCAGAATGGCATTCTCCATTGGCCTCAGGTGGAATCGTACGAACCTCGGGCAGGCAAGGCGGTAAAATTCTGGCAAGACAGCCCCCCGAGGCCAGAATTGAACCTGGATCCCTGATACTGCGAAGCAGTAATGCTAACCAGTATTACTGGTTAGTATTACTGTGCCACCGTGCCAGCTTGTTTCAAGTCTAGATCACTCTTTATCAGCTCTGACAAAGGGTCATCTAGCCTCAAAACGTTGACTCTATTCTCTCTCCACAGATGCTGTCAGACCTGCTGAAATTTTCCAGCATTTTCTGTTTTTGTTTCAGATTCCAGCATCTGCAGTATTTTGCTTTTGTCTCACTGGAACTGTGTACAGTATTCCAGTTATGGTCGAACAAATCCTCTCCCACTTTAACATAACTTATCTGCTTTGCAGTTCTATCCTGTTAGTAACTAACCTCAATGCCCTATTGTTTATTTTGATCAGATTAAACTGCACAACTGCCGTTTGGAATTTTGTAAACATGTCTCTCAGTTTAGTGCTTATTTTCCAAAGAGTGTGAAGCTTTCTTTAGTCTGCCTCTACTAAGATATACTCATTCACACTTATGTGTATTGAAGTTCATTAGTTCAAAGACATTCTTGGTCATTCTGTTCCAGGCGTCCCTCTGGTTTATGAAGCTTTCAACTGGCAGCATGGTGTTTTCATCGGAGCAGCCATGAGATCAGAGGCTACAGCTGCAGCAGAACACAAAGGTATGAGAGTAACACTGGGAAACAACACTGGCACACTGGGGAACAACACTGGCACACTGGGAACAACACTGGCACACTGGGGAACAACACTAGCACACTCGGGAACAACACTGGCACACTGGGGAACAACACTAGCACACTGGGGAACAACACTAGCACACTCGGGAACAACACTGGCACACTGGGGAACAACACTAGCACACTGGGGAACAACACTAGCACACTCGGGAACAACACTGGCACACTGGGGAACAACACTAGCACACTGGGGAACAACACTAGCACACTGGGGAACAACACTAGCACACTCGGGAACAACACTAGCACACTCGGGAACAATAATGGGACACTGGGAAACAACACTGGGACATTGGGAACAACATTGGCACACTGGGGAACAACATTGGGTCACTGGGGAACAACACTGGACACTGGGAAACAACACTGGACACTGGGAAACAACACTGGGACACTGGGAAACAACACAGGGACACTGGGAAACTCAACGCTGGGACAATGGGAATACAAGTAGATGGGGAGTGAAAAACCTGCTAACATTCATTATCTACATGAAACAGAAAGCAGTCACTTTAGATTTGAAGTGAAATGGGCTGCTTAGGTTGTGGTGTTGTTTATCTCCATACAAACAAACGGTTAACTTGTGTAGTTCCTGTGTCACCCTCAGCACCAGTTCTTCATTGCTCCTTTTGTCATTGTTCCTCAGGGAAGGTCATTATGCACGACCCTTTCGCCATGCGGCCTTTCTTTGGGTACAACTTTGGCAAGTACCTATCGCACTGGCTCAGCATGGAGCACAGGAGCAACTCTAAACTCCCCAAGATCTTCCACGTCAACTGGTTCCGCAAAGATACTCAGAGCAACTTCCTGTGGCCGGGCTTCGGGGAGAACTGCCGAGTCCTGGAGTGGATGTTCCGGAGGATCGAGGGGGAGGATTGCGCCAAGCGCTCTCCTTTGGGCTTCGTTCCTGCAGACGGCGCCCTGAACCTCAAGGGCCTCGGTCAGGTCAACATGGGCGCACTCTTCAGTGTCGAGAAAGAATTCTGGGAAGAGGAAATAGAAGCAATCAGAAAATATTTTGAAGACCAAGTCAACACTGACCTTCCCAGCGATGTGGCCAATCAGCTGCTGCAGTTAAAACAAAGAATCAGTCTGTTGTAATGAGGGTGTCAAACAGATAAATAAGGATGCAACGCCTCTCCCCATGTGTCATCTGGTTCAGGGAGTGAGTAACTAATTTGCACAGGCTTGCAGCATCGACATCCCCAGGCCAACCATTGATCTGTGCTGGGTAAATTAATCTGACTCTGACAGATATCAGGGGCTGTCTTCCTTAATGTCTCATGGGTCAGGGAGGGGAAACTCGGCCAGATTTCCTGCTCTCAGTTGTTGCTTAATGATGTCTACTGCACAGACTCATTACTGTGTGTGTGTGTGTGTGTGCATGGCTGAGAGCGTGTGAGCAAGAGTGTGCGTGAGTGAGAGTGGTGTGAGTGTGTGTGAGTGTGTGTACATATGTGAATGTGAGCAAGCGAGTGTGTATGTGTGAAAGAGTGGGTGTATGTGAGTGAGTGAGTGAGTGAATGAGTGATTGTCTGAATGTACGTGTGTCTGTGTTTGCTGAATTATTCACGGTCAAGGCTCCTGTACAAGCCTGAAGTGGGATAAGGGGAGGGGAAGGGAAAGGGGTTGGGTGAGGGAGAGTAAATGGGACAGAGGGAGGAGGTGGGAGTGGGCCAAGTTCGAGCCAGGAGCATTCTCTGATTATCATTACACCTATAAAGATTGAAAGGATCATTATTCTGATTTAATTTTGGAGTATAATCAATGTATTTGACGTGGTTCATATAGTTGCATAGAATATTGTTGAAACGTGAATAGGAATTAGATTAGAATCAACTTTGCTTTAGTTTTGGAACAGCAGTTACAGCTAACTCTTGTTGAATATTACTGTAAACTCCAAAGGATTATGACATTTTGTTACTGGTCTCAAATTAATTCTTTTATTTTACATCAGGTTGTGCTTTGTTTTTGTAACTTATTATTTTTATTACCTGCATATTTTATAATATCAATGCTTTATTTAAGTCCCATTCATTAAAAAAAAACATTTTTACAACAGAAATGTCTTCTGTGCTCAGTACTGGAATGATAAAAGGTCTATGATAATCAGCAAAATATTTTCCCCTTGCCTGAGGCACTGAAATTGGTCAGCTAAGGATTAAGTCCTGTATAACATAAAGATCGCAAGTGTGAGGAACAATAAATGAGTTAGATTAATTACATACAAAATAATGAAACAAAAATAGACATCTTGCCCCATAAATACATTGATCTTCCCTATCATGGACTCTACCCCATCCATGGGTACAATGAATGGAAAGCTCGGTCAGTATATAAGGGCAGAAAGAATAAATGCTGATAAGATTTGGTGGATCAGTTTTTTTAAAAGTTTACTTAGTGTCACAAGTAGGCTTACATTAACACTGCAATGAAGTTACTGTGAAAATCCCCTAGTCCCCCCACTTTGGCACCTGTTTGAGTACACTGAGGGAGAATTTCACATGGCCAATGCACCTAACCCACACGTCTTTCGGACCGTGCGAGGAAACCAGAGCACCCGGAGGAAACCCACACAGACATGGGGAGAAAGTAAAGTTTAAAGTTTATTTATTAGTTACAAATAAGGTTTACATTAACACTGCAATGAAGCCACTTTGAAATTCCCCTAGTCACCACACTACGGTGCCTGTCCGTGTCAATGCACCTAACCAGTGCATCTTTCAGACTGTGGGAGGAAACTGGAGCACCCGGACGAAACCCACGCAGTCACAGAGAGAATGTGCAATTCTCCACACAGTGACCCAAGCCGGGAATTTAACCTGGGTCCCTGGCGCTGTGAGGCATCTGACAGGTGATTTTATAGAGGTGCAGGAGAAGGTTAAGGGAATGGAAAAGGTTAATCCTTTAACTAAACTGGATAAAGAGACACAAGTTCAGGTGAGTAAAATGCAATATTAGTCCTGATATCAGGAAGCTTTTCTTCATGCAGAAAATAACTAACGAATGGAAGTGAAACTCTGGAATGAAGCAAGGTTCGATTGAACTGTGTAATGGCAGGATGTTAGGGTTATTTGAAATGGATGAACAGAGATCATTGTCCTGCCAAATTATATCATTACAACTCTGGATAGGAGTTTAAACTATAGAGAAAAGGGAAGGAAATGTAGAAATCTAAAGAGAAAAGTTAAAGCAATTGAGCAGTTTAGCAAAACAGGGTTGAAACAGGAAATGACAGAGGACAGGATTTTCTGGCCGCGCTCGCCCCAAGACTGGAAAATCCCGCCGGGGTCAATGGACCTTTGCATAGTCCGCCCTGTCCGGTATGATTCACGTGGCAGGCCGGACGGGAAAATTCCACCCAGAGAGTTTAACAGGAATAGTGCATCAGCCAATGAAGTCCAAGCAAAGAAATGTGGTAAATAAAAATGATCGGCTCTTTATCTGAAGGCAGCAAGAATTTGTAATATGATAGATAACAAAATCTGTGCAGAATCTGCATGTTCCCCCTGTGTCTGCGTAGGTTTCCTAGTCACAAACTAGGAATGAATGGGTTTGATATCATTATGTGGAGATGCCGGCGTTGGACTGGGATAAGCACAGTAAGAACTCTCACAACACCAGGTTAAAGTCCAACAGGTTTATTTGCTACCAAATAAACCTGTTGGACTTTAACCTGGTGTTGTGAGACTTCTTACTTTGATATCATTGCCATTAGAAAGACATGGTTGCAAAGTTTCCATTTGGGAACTAAATATTTTCTAAGACTGCCCAAAGCCTGTCCACCATCTACAAGGCACAAGTTATGAGTGTGATGGAATACTAACCAGCACGTTTTTCGGACTGACGGAAGAAACTGGAGCACCCGGAGGAAACCGACGCAGACACAGGGGGAACATGCAGATTCTGCACAGACAGTGACCCAAGCCGGGAATCAGACCCGGGTCCCTGGCGCTGTGAGGCAGCAGTGCTAACCACTGTGCTGCCCATACATTACTTAAAACAGGGTTAATTAGTAATCTGACAGAGAAAGGTCCTCCTGGTGAAAACGAGCATAATACAATTAAATTCCATGTTATTTTTGATAGGAACATATTGTGATAACCATTGACTCAGAAACAGTAACAGAAATTAACATATGTAATTCTTTCAATCGTTTTGAAAAATAAGTATTTTTAATATACTTTTATGAATTTGCATCACCTGTAAAGGAATTAATTATAATTTTGGATAATGAGAAATACTGGTACTTGCAACCTGGTGACCTGTGACCTGGAAACAATATCAACAGGAAGAAGTCAAAAAAAGGAGGCCATGTTCCAGGCAGGCACAGAGAGGAAAGGGACAGTCTGGAGAGAGGAATGGGCCAGTGAACCGAGTCAGAGATCTGTATTCCTGAGTGGTTAGAAAGCTTGTTTCTAACTATTGCTGCTATTTCTACCATTTCTGAGTGAAAGATTGAATGCACAGAATTGGCCATAATGTAAAAAGGTAAATATATTTCTGGTGGATTCACGTTAGCAAAACTAATGGGAGCTGAGAGTTGAGAAGATTCTGGAAAGAAGTTTGCAATTGTGTAGAAGATTACACTGGCAGAATCTTGTTTATACCAAGTTGCTGCCTGTGGTAAATCCACTAAATCCTTGAAAGAAAGGGACAGGAATTCTGCCCAAGGAGGATCCAAGTTTGGAAGAACTTTGTGACTGAAATCAGTGCCATACAAGTGGAGTAGACTGCTGAGTAATCCCATTGGATATCATTGTTGTGTTATTCTAGATGTAATTTCGGGTTTATACCAATCATGATGTGTCTGTTAATTTATGTTTAATTTATATTGATTCTGATTTGTGTTGAAGTAAAAGTTACAAAAAGTGAAATCTTCTCCAGTAATTTCTTGATGGGGCGGGTGGGGGGGTGGGGGGGGGGGGGGGGGAGGGGGGGGAGGGGGGGGAGGGGGGGGGGGGGTGGGGGGGAGAGGGGGGGGCGGGGGGGGTGCAGTCATTCAGCAAATGTGTTTTTTTTTGGGTTACGGGTATCCACAGGGTTCATAACAATATTCAAATCCAAAACATAAGTCTTAAACTTCAAAAAAGCCAAACACACAAATACATAAAAGATACGTTGGTAAATAAGAAGTGAGAAACATTGAAGGAAATGATTCAAAGGGTGGGATTCTCCAGCCCTTCCCGCCAGTGGGATCTTCCTGTCCCTAAAGTACATCAGTTAACCAGATGGGTTTTTCTGACAATTGACAATGGTTTCATGGTTATCAGTAGATTCTTAATTCGAGAATTTTTATGGAATTGAAATTCCACCCTTTGCCATGGTGGGATTCGAACCCGGGTTCCCAGAATATGATCTGAGTTTCTGGATTAATAGTCTGGCCACTGCCTCCCCCTGCTGGATGGAACACCATGTGCTTTGGAAATAAAAGTTTGTAACCAAAAGCTTGTGCCTCACTACCGACTCTCCAAAGAACCAGGATTTGAAGCTAAAATCTAACAGTCTGAAGCCAGAATCCAACACAAGTCTATAGAAAGGAGCTAAACTAAATGTTGGTCTCTGCGAGGCAGAAATTATCATCACAGTTTAACAAATATTTTGGATGGAATTTAATGCCCTCCCTCGAGGGGCGTTTGGTAGTGGAGGATTTAAATGGTTGGGAGGGTGGTGGGTGAGGACCCCGCTACCTTTCCACCCCTACCCCGTATAATTCCGGGGTGTGAAGGCTCATGAACGATCTTTCTGTCCCGCTGCCGATTGAGACCCTTAATTGACCATGAATGCTCTTTTCTGAGTTTCATTCCCCCACTGCTGGGTTTTATCCACTGGCGAAGGGGGCTTGCCATGTAAGAAACCCAAAAACCACCCCTGTCAGGGCTTATTGAGGGCTTCTGGTGAGGTGGGGTGAGGGGTACCTGAATGAGTGACCCAGCATCAGGAACAAGGGGGGTGCCTGAGGAGAAACACCCACTTCCCATGCTGAAGACTCCCATCCCATGATCCCATCGCACCATTCCCCGCTGCCCTTAGCAATCCTGGGCCTCGCCAACAGCGCCACCACTCCTGCTGGCACTGCCAAGAAATGATGTGGAAATGCCAGCGTTGGACTGGGGTAAACACAGTAAGGAGTCTGACAACACCAGGTTAAAGTCCAACAGGTTTATTTGGTAGCAAACGCCACTAGCTTTCGGAGTGCTGCTCCTTTGTCAGATGGAGTGGAAATCTGCAGATTTCTGGATTATCTGCAGATTTCCACTCCATCTGACGAAGGAGCAGCATTCCGAAAGCGAGTGGCATTTGCAACCAAATAAACCTGTTGGACTTTAACCTGGTGTTGTTAGACTCCTTACTGCCAAGAAATGCATAGCTGCTGCCCTCTGATGGATTTCTATCCTGATTTCTGGGCAGGTCCACCACTGCCTGATTAGTACTTAATATAACAGGCCTTCCCAAAGCGAGTGACTCAGGACTCTCGCTGGCTCTCCAGCAAGACCCTTAACAATTCATCAAGAAAATAATCGCATGGGGAGGAGGCATGGAGGGCGAGGCAGTGGCACAGTGGTATTGTTACTGGACTAGGACTGGTCCAGAGAGCCAGAGCAAGATCTGGGGACCTGGGTTCAAATCCCACACAGTGGATGGTAACATTTGAATTCAATAAAAAAAATCTGGAATTAAGAATCTACTGATGACCATGAAACCATTGTCGATTGTCGGAAAAACCCATCGGTTCACTGACGTCTTTTAAGGAAGGAAATCTGCCGTCCTTACCCGACTTGGCCTACATGAGGCTCCAGAGCCACAGCAATGTTGGTTGACTCTCAAATGCTCTCTGAAATGGAGGGCGGTTAGGAATGTGCAATAAATGCTGACCCAGCCGGCAATGCCCACAACCCATAAATGAAAAAAAAAGCACAGTCAGACATAATTAATGTGATGTTTCAAAAGGTCAAGTCATTTGAAATATTTAAGTTTTTTGAGGATGTAACTAGTGGAATAGATTGAGGGGAACAAGTCGATGTGAATACCTGGATTTTTAAGATTCATTTGATAAGGTGACATAAATGGTTAATATGCAAGATAAAGGATTATGGAGTTGAGGGTACTATATTGGCATGGATAGAGGATTGGTTAACAGACAGGAAGCAGAAGAGTAGGCCATTTTCAAGGTGCCAGTCTGCGACTAGTGGAGGGCCACATGGATCAGTGCTGAGTTCAACTATTTACAATCTATATTGATGACTTGAATGAAGAAACCATGAGTACCAAAGAACTGAAGAAGAATAAAACTGGCCAGCCAGCCAGCATTGACCTAGGCATCAGAAACAAGATAGTAACTGTGTTCCAAAATGGTTGTGCCTTTCCTATAGTATAACAGTGACTGCACTTCAAAAGCAAATCTTTCCACTATGTTTTAACTGATGTGAAGATGCTGCCATTGGATTGGGGTGGATATAGTAAGAAGTCTCACAACACCAGGTTAAAATCCAACAGGTTTATTTGGAATCACGAGCTTATGGAGTGCTGTTCCTTCATCAGGTGAGTGAAGGTAGGTTCACATTCCAATCTGTAATTGTGTTGCAATTTAGTCTCCGCCTATATATGCCGTGTTTGTGAACCTACCTCCACTCACCTGATGAAGGAGCAAAAGCTCGTAGAAATCATAGAAATCATAGAAACCCTGCAGTGCAGAAACAGGCCATTCGGCCCATCGAGTCTGCACCGACCACAATCCCACCCAGGCCCTACTCCCATACCCCTATACATTTGTCCGCTAATCCCTCTAACCTACGCATCTCAGGACACTAAGGGGCAATTTTTTAGCATGGCCAATCAACCTAACCCGCACATCTTTGGACTCGTGATTCCAAATAAACCTGTTGGAATTTAACCAGGTGTTGTGAGACTTCTTATTGTGTTTTTATTACTCTTGACTAACTTCTGTTCTTTCCCTGCTCCAGACAGATTGGAAAACTTGCTCCTGGGCGTCTGTAACTCGAACTCTTGTATCTGGTCTGGGATGGTTTGCTCCCAATGTTCCTGCCTGTAGATTTAAACCACATGAAGGATATCAAACATCTTCACCTTGGCCAAGTTAATACTGATTAACAAAGAACAAAGAAAAAGTACAGCACAGGAACAGGCCCTTCGGCCATCCAAGCTGTGCCAATCATGATGCCCTAACTAAACTAAAGGACTTCTGCCCTGACTCGGACTGCATCCCTCTATTCCCTCCCTATTCATGTACCCTCTGTAGAAATTAAGTTACAGCAACTATGGCAGACAGCTCTGTCAGCAAGAGTGGAAAATGCTTATGTGTAGACAAGGCCTGAGTGAGGTCAGCGGTTGCTTATTCAGAGAAGTGACTAATGCAGTCAGTTTCTTAAATATTATGTTCCTGGCCACAGGGACCAAAGGTAAGTACAAGAACTCATACCAAAAACAAGATATGGTGACATGTTATGCTAATGATGGATTAGAAGGAAATGGTTTTCTATTGGATAAGAAAGGACAAAAAGCGACACTATGATTTGGTGGACTATGTATGTAAATTAAGATTAGAAAGTTGCTTGTTTCTCATTTGCTGTAATGAACTATAACCTGCAATACATCTGTATGAATCGACAGGACACCTAGCAGTGTATCCCACTGTATATGTGTTCTTCTTGTGCACCAGTAATAAAGCTTGGAAGTTTGATTACTCTTATTGCCTCGTGTTGTTTGAACCCAAGTCGACGACACCTCTTAAATGTTGCTAATGTGCCTGCTTCCACCACCTCCTCTAGCAGAGCACCTTCCAGGCACCCCACACCCTCTGCATGAAAAACTAACCCCGCACATCTATCTTAAACTTTCTCCCTCTCACCTGATGCAGAGAGTATTTCTGTAAGAGGTGAATTGTCTGACATCGGGTACGTTTTAGGGAATGGGTTAAAGGAATGTTCACCTCGGATAGTAGAGAAAACATTTGTATTCCAGCAACCTCCACATATGGAACATGACTGACACAGTGGTCTTCAATTTAAGGGGTTTGCTTCTACTCTCCTGCTTGACCTCAAGATGGATTTATTTGGCATTGACTCTTGACTCAATGGTACCATTCATGTCTCAAGGTCCAGAGACTCCAAGGCCCATATGCACTTTCAGGTGTATATATAGGATCTGTTGGCACATTTTAAAGATTACATGGGATTTCTCCCAGATTAACTTTCACCAACAAACATAACCAGAGCCAGGATTAATTAATACTCGTAATAAAAAACTGAATAAATTGGAAATACTCAGCAGGTCAGGCAGCATCACTGGAGGGAGAAACTAGTCAATTTTGGTTCTTCAATCAGATTCTGATAAAAGGCCACAGAACGTGTGGTTCAGCACACTTTGCTGCTGTTGAGGCCCGCTGTCCCCGAACATATCAACTAGGTCTTGTTTTACAAGTTAGGCCGACACGGTGGCACAGTGGTTAGCTCTGGGTTTGATTCCCGGCTTGGGTCACTGTCTGTGCAGAGTTTGCACATTCTCCCAGTGTGTGCGTGGGTTTCTTCTGGGTGCTCCGGTTTCTTCCTACAGTCCAAAAATGTGTAGGGTCGGTGATGGGGAGTCACGGAAGCCAGCGATGGGGGGGCCCAGTGAGGTGGGGGTCCAGTGCACATGCACCGATCTCCTCACTGACAGATTGGCGCATACGCAGTGGCCCACTCAGCGTGTTATTGCCGTCCTCTCAGGTGAGTTCAGGCTGCGCCTCCCCCCCCCTTACTGGGGTGAATCGCGTTACAGACTCTGCGATGTATGAGATTCATTCCACTCAGCTCGTCCAGAAAATGGGTGGGAAAAACTCTCGTGTTCCTGCCTGTTGGGTCTTAGTTTTTTTTCAGGAGAGTTGCCCCCGTGGTTTCAGCATCAGTATCTAGGACTCCTGGGTCAATGAGAATGAACAGAGTGCACAATGATCCTGGTAAACAGCCAGTGGTTTCTGACACTCAGTGTGTGCTGGTGTGGTACCCGGCCAAAAACTCAGAGTCCACTCCATGGGTCAGAGATTGGATCTGATTAGTGAGCTCACTCACACTTTTAGTGAGAGTTCACTGGGTTTGAATCCAGCCCTTGTCTACAAATCACCTCCCAAAACAAACACTAGGCCCTGTTCCAGCTTAAGGAATGTTCTGGAACATTGACTCAATAATATGCCAGATGGCAATGTCCCCATCACTGTCAAATTCATTTCCCCTCCCGATCAGGCCTGGGCAATCAGGATGACATTTTTCTATGAAAATAGGGAAGCTCCCAATGACTTGAGCCTTTTTACGTGTGGAAGGTGGTGTAGTGGCATTGTCACTGGACTAGTAATCCAGAGACCAGGGTAATGCTCTGTGGACCCAGGTTCAAATTCCGCCATGGCAGATAGTAAAATGTGAACTTAATAAAAATCTGGAATTAAAAATTGAATGACTGTTGTAAAAGAAAACCCATCTGGTTCACTAATGTCCTTTAGGGCAGGAAATCTGCCATCCTTACCTGGTCTGGCCCTGCATGTAACTCCAAAGTAAGAAGTCTCACAACACCAGGTTAAAGTCCAACAGGTTTATTTGGTAGCAAATACCATAAGCTTGCTGCTCCTTCGTCAGATGGAGTGGTCTCTGTTCTCCAACAGTGCGCAGACACAGAAATCAAGTTACAGAATACTAATTAGAATGCAAATCTCTACAGCCAGCCAGGTCTTAAAAGGTACAGATAATGTGGTTGGAGGGAACATTAAACACAGGTTAAAGAGATATATATTGTCTCCAGACAGAACAGCTGGTGAGATTATGCAAGCTCCGAAAGCTTATGGTATTTGCTACCAAATAAACCTGTTGGACTTTAACCTGGTGTTGTGAGACTTCTTACTGTGCTGACCCCAGTCCAACGCCGGCATCTCCACATTGTAACTCCAAAGCCACAGCGATATGGTTGATTCTGAAATGAAGGGCAGTCAGCAATAAATGCTGGCCCAGCCAGTGAAACACATGTCCTGTAAATTAATTTTAAAAAAAACCTGTAATGAATGAAATCCCATCGAGTTGATGAAATTGTTAGCACCTTCAGATGGACCTAGTTGGCACACAGACAATGGCACCCTGCATTTCAGGAAGATGTTTCTCCTCATCATTGCGCATGTCAGAGCAGCTTATTCACTGCTGGTGGCTACTGACACCGGAGATCACTTGCCGGTGTATGTGACTGCTGTGCTGGTGTCATCTCCACAGCCACAGACAAGGCAATGCTGAAGATGGAGAAAGGCTGCAGGTCAGCTTCCAACAGTTCAGTGTCTCAGTTCCAGAAGGAAACTGATATACAGCCATGAAGGTGATGGGGAATCGATGGTGTGGCACGGTGGCACAGTGGTTAGCACTGCTGCCTCACAGCGCCGGGGACCCGGGTTTGGTTCCCGGCTTGGGTCACTGTCTATGCGGAGTCTGCATGTTATCCCTTTGTCTGCGTGGGTTTCCTCCGGGTGCTCCGGTTTCCTCCCACAGTCTGAAAGACATGCTGGTTAGGTGCATTGGCCATGCTAAATTCTCCCTCAGTCTACCCGAACAGGCGTCGGAGTGTGGCGACTAGGGGATTTTCACAGTAACTTCATTGCAGTGTTAATGTAAGCCTACTTGTGACACTAATAAATAAACAAGCAAACATTTTTAATAGGTCTTCCCGTGGGGTACGAGCTGTATTATAGAGCGAGTGGAGGCTCGCCCAATGGGAAGCAGCCTGCCGGGGTTCTTATACCTGTAACTTTACCCAGACCCCAGTTGTAGGTTCCGAGGTGAAGGTGACCTAACTGTAAACCACAGCAGCAGCCGTTTGCTTTGGTTAATAATAACGGGAGTTGGTGACAGAAACCGGCATGTAACTGAATTACTACATTGGTGACAAGGAGAAAGATTATTTTCTTCCTCCATCTTTCTCTCTGGATAACCTCTGAACGTCAAGAGTTTCTCTGGGAAGAGAAAAGCCATTGTGTCTCTTTTTGGGAAACTCAAGCCCTGTGACTGCAGTGGGGAAGACTGGGCCCAATACACTGATCGCATGCATTACTTCTTCCATGCGAACAACATTGAAAGAGATGAAAAGCAAAAAGTGATATTGTTGACAGCAGGCGGGGCTCCGACTTTCAGTGTGATAAGAAGTCTGACTTAACCGGATGTTCCAAAACATTTAATGATCTGGTAAACCTGGTAAAAAGCCACTGTGACCCAAAGCCCCTAGAATTCTCCAGGGATATTGCTTCAACATGACTGGGAAAAGCCCTGGGAAACTTGTCACTGAATCACTAGGTTGTAGAAATTAGCTGAATATTGCAAATTTGGACCACCCCTTAAAGAACTGTTGCGGGACTGATTAGTATATGGCATAGATGACATAACCATCCAGAACAAGCTGTGAGCAGTACCCAATTTGGATTTTAAAATTGCCGCTGAGATAGCCTTACCACTTGCAAACGTGGAAATAGGGGCTCAGGAGATACAAGGGGCATCAGGCAGCAATGTCCTACAATTAAGGGGAGGGACCTCATGTAACCAGTCCTCAATGGAGAGTGCTTGTGTCAATCAGTTACGAAAGGGCCCCATATAGAAACCCTACTGTCACCATCAGACAGTCAAGGAAAGGCAGTGCCCAACACTAAGACTATTAAAGAATATACAGAAAGGCTTGGTTGCCAGATGATGGATTACTGCAAGCACTGTCAAAGGACACAGTCACAGCGATGCTTCAGGAACAGTCAAAATGCGTGTCACCCAAGACGGAAGCTGAAGCTGGAACCTGAGCATCCCATGCAGCTATCCCCTCTTTCAGAGACAGGGACACTACAGCTGAACCTTATTGTAACAGCGAAAGTTGCCCTGTTAATGGTGGAATTACTTGTAATTGGTCATCCCTTAAAGATGGAGGTGGACACGGGAGCCGCAGTCTCTGATTGGAGAACAGAAGGACCTCCAAATACGAAGACCAGGCTCACTGCCTACACTGGGGAAACCTTTACAAATAAAAGGCATTGCAGTGGCCCCTGTGATGTACAGATAAGTCAATTCATCTCCCACTCATTGTATGGGGTCATTTCCACTCGAAGAAAGAACTTGGTTTGAAGTGTGACGTTTCCCCTGTGAAGTTGGTGCGGTGCTGTCACATTGCTGGAAAGACACAGAGAAGCCCATTGCTAATGCCTCCAGGACCCTTTCAGATGCAGAGGGACCATATTCTCAAATTGAGAAGGAAAGTTGACGGATGTATTGGGTGTTAAGAAGTTCCATCAATACGTCTACAATCAATGTTTTTTTACAGTTGCCAACCCAAAAACCCTTACTGAGCCCCTTTACCACTGCTCAGATACAGCACTGGGCATTGTTATTGGTGGTCCATGAATACATTCAGGAACAGCACCCTGGAACCCAGATAGCTAATGCTGATGCACTGAGTCGCCTCCCATTGCCCACAAGCCCGGCTCCTTTATCAGCATTGGAAGAGGTTGTGATGGGTCTGATGTTTCTGGAAACCTTGTCAGTGTCAGCAAGGCAGATTAAAGCCTCGACCCAAAAAGATCCAGCCTTATCCAGAATAAGGCACACAATCATACACGGTGGATTCCAAGGACGACCCTCCGAAGAAATGAAACTCTACCTCATTAAGAAAGCTGAACTTAGTGTTGAAGACAGGATCATTCTGTGGGGGTCCTGAGTAATTGTTCCACCCCCAGAACAATGTCCAATAGTAACAGAACTAAATAATGGCCACCCGGTGTATCAAAAATGAAGATGGACGGCATGGTGGCACAATGGTTATCACTGCTGCCTCACAGCGCCAGGGATCCGGGTTCAATTCTTCCACACTGTCTGTGTAGAACTTGCACGTTCTCCCTGTCTCTGCGTGGGTTTCTTCCGGGTGCTCCGGTTTCCTCCCACACTCTAAAGATGTGTCATTTAGGTAGGTTGAAATTGACCAGGTGAAATTGTCCCTTAATGTCCCAAGATATATAGGTAAGGGGAATTAGCGGGTTAAATATATGGGATTACGGGGATAGGGCCTGGGTAAGGCCTGGGAGAGTCAGTGCAGACTTGATGGGCTGAATGGCTTCCTTCTGTCCTGTAAGGACTCTATGATTCTAAGATGTTGGCAAGGAGTTACGTCTGGCGGCTGGGTCTAGATTCCGACCTCTCAGACTTGGTAATGCAATCTGACCTGTGTCAGATGTTAGGTGTTAGGTGTTAGGGACCAGATCAGAAACTCGATCATGAAGTTTGCCTAAACCTGAACATTTCTTTTTGATTTTGGCATTTGGGTGAGCATAAGGTAATTCACTCCAGGTATGATTCGATTGACTAACTAAGAAGCCTTTATCAAAACAAATTTTGTTGAAGGACACAGTTAGAATATAACAAAAAGAATTAGCATAACTTTTACCAATTAAAAGATTCAGACATAGCAAAGTATAATTCTTAACTAGCAATCTGTATAATTCCAATTTAAAGCAATATCCCCATCGAAATACACCATTCTTCAGAATTACACCTCCCAGATCAGGAGGAATATGGAGCAGGTCAGCTGTACTGTGAAGCAGACCGGGAGGAGTGTAAAACAGGGTCAGGATCACTGTGAAGCAGACCGGGAGGAGTGTAAAACAGGGTCAGGATCACTGTGAAGCAGACCGGGAGGAGTGTAAAACAGGGTCAGGATCACTGTGAAGCAGACCGGGAGGAGTGTAAAACAGGGTCAGGATCACTGTGAAGCAGACCGGGAGGAGTGTAATACAGGGTCAGGATCATAATGAAGCAGACCGCGAGGAGTGTGAGGCAGGTCAGAATCACTGTGAAGCAGACCGGGAGGAGAGTGAAACAGGGTCAGGATCAGTGTGAAGCAGACCGGGAGGAGAGTGAAACAGGGTCAGGATCACAGTGAAGTAGATCGGGAGGAGAGTGAAACAGGGTCAGGATCAGTGTGAAGCAGACCGGGAGGTGTGTGAAACAGGGTCAGGATCACAGTGAAGTAGATCGGGAGGAGAGTGAAACAGGGTCAGGATCAGTGTGAAGCAGACCGGGAGGAGTGTGAAACAGGGTCAGGATCACAGTGAAGCAGATTGGGAGAAGTGTGAAGTTTTGCGATATCATAACTGCCGAGTATAACAATCGGTGAACCTGCAGCCATCTAGAAGGACAAGAGCAGCAGATCTATGGAAACACCACAACCTGCAAGTTCTCCTCCAAGCCGCTCACCATCCTGACTTGGAAATTATATCACCGTTCCTTCACAGGAACTGGGTTAAAATCCTGAAACTCCCTTCCTAACAGCACTGTGGGTGTACCTACACCACATGGACTGGAGTGGTTCAAGAAAGCAGCTCACCCAGCACCTTCACAAGGGCAATTAGGGATAGGCAATATATGCTGGCCCAGCCAACGACACCCATATTCCGCGAATGAATAAGAAGCGTTGTGTGTCAGAATGCCAAAAGGGTTAATAATGCTGAAGAGGCAAATCTGTTCATCTTCCAATCAGAAGGCACAGTCTGAACTTTAATCATAGAGTCCCTATAGTGCAGAAGAGGCTATTTATCTGACTGAGTCTGCACTAACTCCCCCCCTCCCCCCATCCCAGTAATCCCACATATTCACAAAATCCCCCAAAGCTACATATTTTGGGACACTAAGGGACAATTTAGTACCATACTTTCATCGAATCCCGACAGTGCAGATGCCTGCACAACAATCCCACCCAGGCCCTATCCCTGTAACCCCACGTATTTACCCTGACACTAAGGTGCAATTTAGCACGGCCAATCCATCTAACCCCCAGATCTTTGGACTGTGGGAGGAAACCGGAGCACCCGGAGGAAACCCACACAGACATGGGGAGAACGTGCAGACTCTGCACAGACAGTCACCCAAGGCTGGAATTGAACGTAGGTCCCTGGCATTGTGCTAACCACTGTGCCACCCCAATTTAGCATAGCCAGTCCACCTAAGCTGCACATCTTTAAGTTAATCAGACGTAAAGTTTGTGAAAGTGGCTATATCCTTGGGGCTACATTTCCTCACCATAATATGCAGTATACACAGATAAAAATGCAATCAGTTCTTGATTTGATAATCCTTTAATCCACTTATCCAACTATTTAGAGCATTTACTTAAATGCAAAGTCGCTGGAAAGTTTCTGATTTCCCCACCAGCGATGAATGGTGGACTCTGGCCGGTGGGTTCTCTGAATCACTGGATCCCATCAGCTGTGGGCTCGCAGTCCATGAAACCATTGCAAAACGTGTGGGTTTGAGATAAACAAGGCACTCCACTCCACAGTGGCAGACTCTGACCAACTCCCATCAGATTATACTGGTTACATTCTGGTGATGCAGTAGGTTGTTTACTCTGCAAAGCTTTAGTTCCCGTGCACTGTAGGTGACGCGGTGACCTTGGCCAAGGCCCAGAGGAATGCTATAAATATGGCCACTGACAAGCTGTTGTCCAGTTCAACTTCTTACAACCTACTTGGTTAAAAGCCAGCAGTACCTTGTGTCAGATTTTATTTATTTGTTCTGCAACTGTTTATTTGTGGACGGACAAAATGATCAATGATCCCAGTACACACGGGCCTGTCAACTCTGTACCAGTTCTTACTGATTCCCAGCTGAAACTACAAAGGGTTGTGAACGAAGCCCAGTCCATCACGCAAACCAGCCTCCCATCCATTGACTCTCTCTACACTTCCCGCTGTCGCGGAAAAGCAGCCAGCATAATCAAGGACACCACACACCCTGAACATGCGGTCTTCCACTTTCTTCCATTGGGAAAAATGGTACAAAAGTCTGAGGTCACATACCAACCGACCCAAGAACAGCTTCTTCCCTGCTGCTGTCAGACTTTTGAATGGACTTACCTCGCACTAGGTTGATCTTTCCCTCCACTCTAGCTATGACTAGAACACTACATTCTGAACTCTGTCCTTCTCTATAAATGGTATGCTTTGTCCGTAGAGCGTGTAAGAAACAATATTTTTCACTGTATACTAATATAATAATAAATCAAATCTAATCAGCTATCAGTTTCAACCCCGTACCCACTTAGAGTTCGACTGCTAGCTTTCGATTCCTCTGCATTCATCGTGCTTACGTTTGTGGGCGGTACGGTGGCACAGTGCCTCACAGCATCAACGGCCTGGGTTCGATTCCTGGCTCGGGTCACTGTCTGTGCGGAATCTGCACAAGTGTGTCTGCATGAGTTTCCTCCGGGTGCTCCGGTTTCCTCCCACAGTCCAAAAGATGTGCTGGTTAGGTGCATTGGCCATGCTAAACTCTCCCTCAGTGTACCCGAAAAGGTGCCAGAGTGTGGCGACTAGGGGATTTTCACAGCAACTTCATTGCTGTATTTTTGTAAGCCTACATGTGACACCAATAAATAAACTTTAAAACTTTAGTGGTCGCTCTCACTGCCACTTAGGATCACTGGGGAAGGTAGGGGTCATTACAAATTCACAACAGGTTGTGTCTAAGAGATATGAGTTTTTGAGGGTATCTCTTGGGCAGTGGATGTGGGAAACCCAGTGGACATTGTCCACCTGTACTTTCCGAAAGCCATTGGCTTCACACTTGGTCACCTCACAATTTGGAATTTTGCGGTATTGTTAGGAAATTGGAATGCTGCATTAGAAATTGGCTGCAATTTGCCAGCGAAATACTAGAGTTAATGGGCGAGGTTCAGTTTGAAGAGCTGTGAATTGAGAGGCCTCCCAGCCTTTAGTTCCTAAACCCACTACTCTTCTTGGTCTTCATTAATGACCTGGACTACAGCAGTAAGATGTAGTTGGTACTAAAATCTTTCCAAGTTGAGGAATGTTATAAAATGTAAAAAGGGTTCAGATGGCCTAGGGGAGTAAACCACATGACAAATGGCATTTAACTTAGTTACTGCCATATATGTTGGTAGGGCAAATTTCTTTTTAAAAAATTCATTCATGGGACATGGGTGTCGCTGGCTGGCCAGCATTTATTACCCATCCCTAGTTGCCCTTGAGAAGGTGACGGTGAGCTGCCTTCTTGAATCGCTGCAGTCCATGTGCTGTGGGTTGACCCACAATGCCCTCAATGTTAGGGAGGGAATTCCAGGATTTTGACCCAGCGACTGCGAAGGAACGGCGATATATTTCCAAGTCAGAATGGCAGGCAGCATACATGCATCATTTACAGGGAACAAGGCTGAAAGAAGTGTTATTTAGCGCAGGTAATTAAATGTTTATGTCCAATGTAGAGAAACTGCAACTGAAACTAACAGAGTATTGGGATTGTATCAATAGAACCATTCTATAAATCAATTATATCACTTCTAATTTGCTGATGACACCCAACTGGGTGGAAATGTAAGTTGTGAGGAGATTACAAGGAGGCTTCAATAGGACTTCAACAGGATAAGTGAATAGGTCACTTCAGAACATGGCAGATGAAATATAATGTGAATAAATGTGAAGTTATTCACTTTGATAGACAAAACAGAAAGGCAGAATATTTTTCAAATGGTGAGAGATTGGAAAGTGAGGGGGCCAAAGGGACCTGTTCATGAGTCACTGAAAGCTCACATGTAGGTGCAGCAAGCAATGGGAAGGCAAATGGTATGTGGGCCTTCATTGCAAGGGGATATGAGCACAGGAGTAACAATGTCTTGCTGCAGTTGTGCAGAGTCTTAGTGAGACTGCATCAGGAGTATTGTGTACAGTTTTGGCCTCCATATCTAAGGAGTGCATGAGGTTCACCGGATTAATCACTGGGATGGCAGCATTGTCTTAGCAGGACAGATTGAGGAGAATTTTGCCACCTCGTCTGCCCTAGGATCGGGGCGGGCAAGGTTTGCAAAACGGCATTCTTCATTGGCCTCAGGCGGGACCTTACGAGCCTCGGCAGGTGAGGCGGTAAAATTCCGGCAGAGGTCTGTATTCTCTAGAGTTTCAAAGAATGAGAGGTACTTCATTGAAACTTATAGGACGTGACAGGGTGGGTGTACATAGGATGTTTCCCCAGGCTGGTGAGTCTAAAACCAGGAGATAATGGGTAGACCATTTAAAACTACGATGAGGAGGAATTTCTTCACTCAGAGGGTGGTGAATCTTTGGAATTCTCTACCCCAGAGAGCTACAGAAGCTCAATCATTCACCATGTTCAAAACAGAGATTGATAGATTTCTGGAGCTAATGACATCTCGGGATATGGAGATCGTGCGGGAAAGTGACATTGAGGCAGCTGATCAGCCATAACTGAATTGAATGGTGCAGCAGATGCAACGGGCCGAATAGCCTACTGCTGTTCTACAGTTAAAAATAAGGGGTGTCCCATTTAAGGCACGGATTAATTTTTTTTCTCTGAGGGTGGTGAATATGTGGAACTCACTTCCCCGGACAACGGTAGAGATACGGTCTTTGAATATTTTTAAGTCAGAGGTAGATAGATTCTTGACTAACAAGGGGACTCAAGGTTATCAGGAGTAGGCAGGGATGTGGATAATCAGATCAATCATGATCTTATTGAAAGGTGGAGCAGGCTTGAGGGGCCGAATGGCCTACTCTTCCGAATGCGTATGTTCAGATGTCACGAACCTTTCAAAACTTTATGTATAAAACCTATTTTTTGAAAGAAAAATATTGTCACGTGTCAGCTAAGATCAGTGGAGACTTTCATTCCATCACTTCATGTTGGAATGAGTTTGAACTCAGGCTGAGGGAAACTGTCTAAGATAAACGACAAACTGAAAAATCTGGGCCGCGATCTTACCAGCCGCTCATGTCACACTCCCACTGCAGCAAAGTCGGAGAATGTGGAGCCAAGCCAAATCTCCGTTCACTGCAGCGGGATGGGAAAATCCCGCCGGTGTGGACACTCGGAAAATTCCTGCCCACATCAGAAAACTTTAAGATTTCACCAGCAGCCTCCACTTACAGGAAGAGAAACACAGGTGTGGTAAACTACTGTTAGCTTATTACCTGAATATGTGACATGCCTGGACACATCCCTGCCGGCCCTCCCCGAGACTCCTCCCCCCCCCGGTCCAGGCATAAAGGCGACTGCTCCCCACCCCCATGGACCAGTTCATCGGCATGGGTGTGCTCCAAGTCTTTTGCTAATAAAAGCCTATTTGTTCTTGCATACAAACTAGTCTTTGCTCGATTGATGGTGCATCAATTTTATTAGCAAAAGGTTTGGGATGGAGCAGATACTAAAACCTGATAAACTCGAACTGGACCCTCAAGCTGAAGGAGCCTCTAACAGCTTCGATCACTGGCTGCGCTGTTTCAAAATTTTCCTCACGTCCTCCTCCGTCATCCGGACCGGAACCGACAAGTTACACGTGCTCCACGCCCGGGTAAGCGATCAAGTATTCACGATGATTAGAGACGCTGAAACTTACGAGGATGCAATTGAACTTTTAAAAGGCCAGTACAACAAACAGTCAAATGAAATCTACGCCAGACATCTTCTGACTACTCGCAGACAACAGCCAGGAGCCCTTGGCAGGGCCTGAAACTGCAAGACCGTAACAGCCGCCTAAAACACTGAGGACTTAATCAGAGATGCCTATGTCGCAGGTATCAGGTCAAACTATATCCGACAACGACTGCTGGAACAGGGTAGGCTGGACCTACAAAAGACGGTGGCGCTTGCCGACTCGTTAGAGGTGGCCTTCCATAATCTCGAGGCCTACACCCCCGACCACGGGGATGCATCGTGGACACCGTGGCTGCCGCCACCTCTGTACTCGGGAGGGCTGCAGGCCTACGCCACGACACGTCCCACCAATGACCCGACCGCTGCGGCAGTCTCCGGAGGCCCAAAGTACTACTTCTGTGGCCTGGGGAAGCACCCCCGACAACGATGCTCCGGGTGTGGAAAGAAGGGCCATTACGTGAAGGTATGCAGAGCGAAATCGACCTCCAAGCCCAGTAGCGCCATGTGCGACCCGCGGGGGCTGCCATCTAGGGCGCCGGTAGCCGCGTGTGAACCGTGCGGGCCACCATCTTGGACGCCATCAGCCGCGTGTGGGCTGTGCGGGCCGCCATCTTGGACGCCGTCAGCCGCATGCGACTACTCGCAAAATCCAACGGTGGCTTTGATTACAAACAAAGAACAAATGAACAAAGAACAATACAGCACAGGAACAGGCCCTTTAGCCCTCCAAGCCCGTGCCGCTCCCTGGTCCAAACTAGACCATTCTTTTGTATCCCTCCATTCCCACTCCGTTCATATGGCTGTCTAGATAAGTCTTAAACGTTCCCAGTGTGTCCGCCTCCACCACCTTGTCTGGCAGCGCATTCCAGGCCCCCACCACCCTCTGTGTAAAATATGTCCTTCTGATATCTGTGTTAAACCTCCCCCCCTTCACCTTGAACCTATGACCCCTCATGAACGTCACCACCGACCTGGGGAAAAGCCTCCCACCGTTCACCCTATCTATGCCTTTCATAATTTTATACACCTCTATTAAGTCTCCCCTCACCCTCCGTCTTTCCAGGGAGAACAACCCCAGTTTACCCAATCTCTCCTCATAACTAAGCCCCTCCATACCATTACGCTGGACCAATCCACGCCTCACCAACTCGCCAGGTCCATGATAGACATCGAGGTAAACGGTCGCATTACAAACTGTTTGTTTGACGGTGGGAGTACGGAGAGTTTTATTCCCCCTAACACAGTGAGTCGCTATGCCCTTTCAGTACTGCCAGTGATGCAAACGATCTCCATGGCTTCAAAGTCCCACTCGCTGGATGTCCTCGGGTACTGCGTGGCGACCCTGACTGTACGGGGCACAGTGTACAGAAATTTCAGGCTCCTCGTGCTGCCAAAACTCTGCGCTGCCGTACTCCTGGGGCTAGATATCCTGTGTCACCTTAAAAGCGTCACCATGGAGAATAATGGGCCTTTTCCCCCGCTCTCCGTTTGCAATCAGCAGTTCTTAGATCGCCCACCGCGCACCACCTGCAGCCTCTCGACCCTTAAAGTCGCCCCCCCCTCACTGTTTGAAAATCTCACCCCCGACTGCAAGCCCATCGCCACCAAGAGCAGACGGTGCAGTGCTGGAGACAGGGCTTTTATCAGGTCCGAAGTACAATGGCTCCTAGGGGAGGGGATCCTTGAGGCCAGTACCAGCCCCTGGAGAGCCCAAGTGGTAGTTGTTAAGACTGGGGAGAAACATCGCATGGTGATTGACTACAGTCAGACCATTAACCGCTACGCGCAGCTGGACGCGTACCCCCTTCCCCGCATGTCTGACATGGTTAATCAGATTGCGCAATATCGGGTGTTCTCCACCATCGACTTAAAATCTGCATACCACCAGCTCCCTATCCGCCCAGAAGACCACCAATTTACTGCCTTCGAGGCGGATGGCTGCCGCTATCACTTCCTTAGGGTCCCCTTCGGCATCACCAACGGGGTCTTGGTTTTCCAGCGCGAGATGGATCGAATGGTAGACCAGAACGGGCTGCGGGCCACCTTTACGTACCTGGATAACGTCACCATCTGCGGCCATGATCAGCAGGACCACAACGCCAACCTGCACAAATTCCTCCACACCGCCACACTCCTAAACCTGACCTATAATAAGGAGAAGTGCGTATTCCGCACGCGCTGCCTCGCCATCCTTGGTTGTGTTGTGGAAAACGGGGTCATCGGTCCCGATCCCAACCGCATGCGTCCCCTCCTGGAACTCCCCCTCCCCACTAGCCTCAAAGCACTGAGGAGATGCCTGGGCTTCTTCTCGTATTACCCCAGTGGGTCCCCAATTATGCGGATAAAGCCCATCCGCTCATCAAATCCACCTCTTTTCCCCTGACGGCAGAGGCCTGCCTGGCCTTCGACCACATCAAAGCAGACCTCGCGAAGGCCACGATGCACGCTGTAGACGAATCCATCCCATTCCAGGTGGAGAGCGATGCGTCTGACTTCGCCCTAGCCGCCACCCTTAACCAGGCGGGCAGACCCGTGGCCTTCTTCTCACGAACCCTCCAAGGCCCTGAAATTCGACACTCCTCTGTCGAAAAGGAGGCCCAAGCCATTGTGGAAGCTGAACAGCACTGGCGCCACTACTTAGCTGGTAAACGATTCACCCTACTCACGGACCAACGGTCAGTTGCATTCACGTTTAACAACACGCAGCGGGGCAAGATCAAAAACGATAAAATATTGAGGTGGAGAATCAAGCTTTCCACCTACAATTACGACATCTTATACTGGCCCGGGAAGCTCAATGAGCCGCAGACGCCCTGTCCTGGGGAATATGTGCCAGCGCACAACTAGACCAATTGCAGACTCTCCACAACGACCTCTGCCACCCGGGGGTCACCAGGTTTTTTCACTTCATTAAAGCCCGTAACCTGCCCTACTCCATTGAGGAAGTCAAGTCTATAACCAGACACTGCCAGGTCTGCACAGAGTGCAAGCCGCACTTCTGTCGGCCAGACATAGCACACCTCATAAAGGCCACCCGCCCTTTTGAACGCCTAAGCGTCGACTTCAAAGGCCCCCTCCCCTCGTCTGACCGCAGCATATACTTCCTCAACGTCATTGACGAATATTCACGTTTTCCCTTTGCTATTCCCTGCCCGGATATGACCTTGGCCACGGTCGTCAGGGCCCTGCACAGCCTTTTCACCCTGTTCGGTTTCCCTAGCTATATCCATAGCGACCGGGGATCCTCCTTTATGAGTGATGAGCTGCGACAGTACCTGCTCTCCAAAGGCATAGCCTCGAGTAGGACCACCAGCTACAACCCCAGGGGGAACGGACAGATAGAGTGGGAGAACGCGACAGTCTGTGAAGTCGGGAATGGGTTAATGAACTTTGTCACACTTAAGCATTAAGACCCGAACTCTGTGATTTTGTTGAGAACACTGCAGAGTTCATGTTTTCGTCAGAGTTCGGTGTTTTTCATGTCTGTGCCAGATAAGAGGAACAGCTATTTTTTGCTGTCTCCACTGTTATTCAGAAATGCGATTAACCCAGCTCGAAATAAGCTAAACAGTCTCCATTTTCATGTACCTTTGTTTAACACGATGGAGTTGACATGTGTGCCTTCTGTCTTTGAATCACCATAGATTCATATATATATATTCATCATACGTTATTCATCTTATCCTGATATAAAGTATTATACAAACCTGTATGTATATTAGTTAACTTGTTTGTGCAAAACCTGTGATGTTGTTTCAAGGATATAAATGACGAACAATCATGGCCTTGGAGATCGAACAAACTACGCAGAGGAAGATACTGCTGATACAACAAGAATCTCACCATGAACAATGACAGACATCTTAGAGAATTGCAATGTAATGAGGGCGGGGCCAGGGACATATATAAACTCTGTTCTTACTTGTGTTCGATGAGAAGGCTGGGGGTCCACTGTTAGGAACCTCACTTCTCCCACAATTGTGAAAATAAACACTGCATTTTGAACCACTAATAGTGTCAGAGGTTTTTTACCTACAACAATTGGGGGCTCGTCCGGGATAATCTGTTTACGGTCCGGTTGAATGGCCACGACCGGGACACCGGAATAGATTATCGAACTCTAAATAGAGTGGGTCAAAATGCAGTGGGTAATCATCTGTGATAAGAGTGTGTGATGTTTAGACGTGAGTGAGATAGAGACTGTCTGCGTGATCGCCGGAGGTTGAAGGAAAAGCCTTCATGTATAAGAGTTAGAAGGAAAAGCCTTCTGAGGAGAAGCCGGCTTAAAAAAAATAGTATAAGCGGTGGTACGGAGGGATCTGATCGACCCTTACAGGCATCACCGGACTCCGATAAGAGCGACCT
The DNA here is from genome assembly GCF_964213995.1 of Mustelus asterias. NCBI lineage: Eukaryota > Metazoa > Chordata > Chondrichthyes > Carcharhiniformes > Triakidae > Mustelus > Mustelus asterias. The sequence continues at coordinate 17,592,677 of NC_135820.1, forward strand.
GGGAGGGGGAGAGCGAGAAGGGAGAATAAGTCACTCCAGGTGGTGAGTATAAACTTATCAGTGTTATGGCGGGACAAAGACAGTGGGGACCCCCTGGGTCCCTAATAAATGAATTTATGATTAAGAGGGACAGACTCATAAAACAGATGATAAAAGGGAGATGGGATTTAGACCATCCACTAGACCAACAACGAAAATGGTTGGAAAAGGAAAAGAAAAACAAAACTAAGAAAATTGGAGTTCTCTTAGTTCATCAATTGGCTGGATTAATTGAACAGGTTTCAGTCTCGGGTAAGAAATGGGCTGATGTCAAAGAAAAAATTAAAATGTTAAACAACAAAGGGGTGAAAGAGCCTATGAATTTGCAGAGCGACTCTTTAGAATATACCAAGAATGTTGGGGAGTACCCGAAGCTGCCCAAACAGATAGAGCCTTTTTACAAGCATTTAAAGATGGGCTGTCGCCAGCTCACCAACAAATCCTTAAAATGGGAGTTCTCAATACCCAGACTTATGATGAATTAGTGGAACGGGCATCTGGAATTAGAGATGGACCAGATGAGAAACCATACTTACAAATAAAACAGGAAAATGTTAGTGCAAACAGTGGAGGAGCTAAACCAAGGGGTGCGTGCCATAATTGTAGGAAACTGGGTCACTTTGTCAGGCACTGTAGGGCTCCAAAGGGGGGTAGTGAAGTCTGCAAAATGGCAGATAATGAAGGACAAGGGGATCTGCAGGTCCTCTCATTGACGTGTACTTATCAAAGAAAAAAGCATTAATAAAGAGGATGCAAAAGGATGGCTGGGATACGTCTCAGACCTTAGAGTAGCAGAAAACGTGGATATATAAAGAAAAGAGAAACAAGGCAAAGAAGTTAGGAGTATTGTTAATGCATCAGTTAGCTGGACTAATTGAGTAAGATAAAGAAAAGATTAGAGAACTAGAATTCAGAATAAGAGAATTGGAGAAACGAAACCAAGTCTTCGAAGAAAAACAATGGAGAGGGGAAACTGTTCCTCTACCTCCTAATGAGTCCACACAGGGACCAACCGCTCCTCCTGAGGAGTGGGAAGTGCTAGAATACAACTCAGCACCAGTAACCTGGAGGGGAACTGATGCACGGCCAAAAGCAAAATTATAAACCCGTCACCCAGTGTAAAACAGAGATTCAGAGAGTATTAGGGAATGCTCCCACTTATTGGAGCAGAATTACCACAATAAAACAATTAAGAGGGATCAGTGATTGTGAGAATCAAAGGAAAGATAAAGAGGTATCTGGCTTGCCAATGTTGTTCCAAAATCCCAATACGAATGAACAGGAGTGGTGGAAATGACCCAGTGTAGATAATCACCAGACGGCACTATACTCAGTCCTGAAACACTTAGACGAACAGGGACTAAAGGCGAGCCCCAGGAAGGCCCAAATAGGGAAAGCGCAGGTGTTATATTTGGGACAACTGATATCCCAGGGGACCAAAGAAATGCCATTGGACAGGAAAACAGCCATACAGGAAATGCCAAGACCAGTAACCGACCGAGGGGTAAGGAAGGTTTTGGGGTTGTTTAATTACAGCCGCAACTTTATACCAGAATTTGCAAGGCTCGCCGAACCAATACAAAGGCTAGTAAAAGGGGGGAAACCCGCTCTAGAAGTTATAGAATGGGGATCAGAACAGGAAAGGGCATATAGTAAACTAAAAGTGGAACTAATGAAGGCTCCAGAACTTGGACTGCCTGACGCTCTTAAAGATTTTCATATCTATTGTAATAACGAAGGGGGGTTTATTCGGCAGTAGTCACACAGGTCCATGGGGACAAACAGCGACCCGTGGGTTATTATTCCACAGCGGAGGGCCCCATAGTAACCGGGTTACCCAGATGTATAGCCACACTAGATTGCGCGGTATGGGCAGTAAAGGTCAGCGAGCCCATCGTCATGACGGTGTTTTACACGATATTGTTTTACACACCAAACATACCTTGGTGGAAATGCTGAACACAGGAAAATTGCGGTCTGTCTCAAACATGAGAAGGGCGAAGTGGGAGGCAGTGCTTCTCCCACCCACTAAGTCCACCACCATTGTACGAGACATGGGAATGAACCCCGCAGAAGGAATGTTAGGTGAAGGGTCTCCCCACTCATGTGGGGACGTAGACGAAGAGGTAGAGGAGAGTAGAATAAAAGATGTGCCCCTGGAGGCACCAGATTTGGTCCTGTTTGTGGATGGATCACGGAAATATGCAGATATAGGCCCATTACAGGATAGGATTAGACGATATGTATTAGAGTTAAGCTCCCAATTAAAAGATATGCGGAAAACAGTACGGGACAAACAAATAGTGATAGATGAGCACAATAAACGAGAACAGACCCCGGAGGTACCCCCGGCGGGCAGCAAGGTTATGGTAAAAACACTACCAGGAAAACCTGGATTTGCCCCCAAATTGAAAGGCCCCTATGAGGTCATTATCAGTGGAGACACCTGTGCCTGCATAGATATGCAAGGTAGGGGTGTCTGGAAGCATTGGACTCAGTTAAAGGAATACACCAATTACCGCAACAAAACAGTTAAAAGGAGAATAAAGGGTTAAAAGAAAACAAACAGGTTGTAAGTTTCTCTCACTCGAGGGAGGGAGAGAGAGAGAGAGAGATGTAAGATGTAATTGCGATCGAGAGCCTCATGTGGTGGAATGGGGTATAGCAGATCAATGCGAGTTTCATAAATTACGTTCCCCAGTAAACTTTACGATAATGCATCGGACAGAGATTTGGGGAATGTGGGAATAATAACATGAGATTACATCTGAAGAGTCGTAAGGAGAGTTACTGCATCTGCCTGTGTAAAGATAATTATTTTAGTAGGGATATTTAAAAGTGATAAAATAAATGGATTATTTGGATCAGGCTTTGTTAAATTTGAAAATGTATTGTTGATAGAACTGAAGTTGAAAAGATAAATAGAATTATTCCTGCGTATTTGAAATGATGATTAATCACTTGTTTATGTTCCTCTGAGTTATAAGACTTGCAGTAATTTTAAGATATAGTCAAAATTTAACAGAGAAGGGAGTTACATAAGGTAGAATGTGAGTGCGTGTGTCATACTGGGAATTATTATACTGCCATAATGCATTCTAATTAAAATGTGTTACATGGATCAACCATGAAACTGTATTAAATGACAGACAGGCTAAAAGGGAGTGCCCGCCTATAATACCAAATTGACAAATCAATATAATTAGAGATGAGGGAAATAATTCAGTGGAATAATGAGATAAGAAAATGCTGGGCAAGTATTTGTTACAAATGGTTAAAGATTAAAGTGATAAGATTTCATGAATTTACTTCTGTTTTGAGTTGAATTACAGCTTGGAAGGCAGCAGCATAAAAGCGACTGTTAATCAACGGTCTGTATTCTTAAATGTTTTACTTCCATCCCAGTTTAAGATGTTAAGTCTGAATAAATGTTGGAAGCTTCCATGTGTATCTGTGTGTTTAACAACGTGATTGCGTGAATGTTTTGTTGTTGTTCGTTTTAATGTTGAGAAAGGAGTTAAACCTTGGAAGGACCATGTGCTCTTTCCTTGTCTTGAAGTTGAAATTATAAGAGTGTAGTTGAGAAGTTAAAAAAAAAGTAATTTTGTGAAAAATAGAAAAGCAGGAACAAAAGAATGAGGTGAATATACTGTCTATGAGTCAGTTTAAAGTCTATCAAATCAATGAATCGTAGTTCCGATTATCTCAATTTACAGCAGGAGATTAATCAGTTAAAACCTCAGTTGTTAATACAAATAAAGATGTTGTCCTTGAGTATTTTTAATTTGCATTTGATGCCAACCATTGAACACCATGAATTATTGGAACTTGTGTTGCCAGTTAGTTACCGATATGAAATTCAAGACTTGTGTGATGTTCCGATAACATGCAACAAATTACATCATTTAAATCATCTAACATTGATGATAGTTCTGATAGTGTAACTAGTTAAAATTATATACTGCCGTTGGAATTGTTCCATCTATTGTTCAAGGTTTTCCAAATCTAAGAACACTGCAAAGCTTAGAACCTAGCCAGCTAGGAAGCAAACCAAAACATTTCTAATCAAGTAACTCTTGTTATTGTTACATGTATTGTGCTTGTTATCGTTCTGAAAATGAAGGAATTCTGATCTGGAGCTCAGTTTAAAAATGGAAACAGATTAATTTAAAAATTAAATTAAGAGGGTTTTGAGATACCCGATATAATATATATTGTGTATTGATAAAAACATAAGTCTGTGAAAAAAAGGCGAGTTATTCCAAACATGTAACCATTCTTTGCCATAATTTGTAATAGCTTGCACAATTAATATTAACATGACAGGAAGTGAAACCGGATTACTTAAGAGAGAGAGAGAGAAAAAGAGTTGGAGACTGGCTTTGCAGCCAGACTCAAAAATCTTGCAGCATTCGACTGCACACAACAAACGGCTTATTCGGTTATCTGTGTTTTTAAAAAGCTGCGTCTGGTAGCATAAACTATTGGCATCTATGACCACGAAACACTGGTGTTTACCTTATGAGACAATCTGTCTATAGAAGGATCATTTCTGCTTAAACATTGCACTTTCAAATGTGGACAAACAAATGATCAAATTAGATATAATGTAAGAATACATCATACAAAGATCGGAGTTGTATGGTATGTGATTTAAATGAGAAAAGCGATGTCTTTTGACAGAATGTCCGGCTGCAGCCAGTGCAAAGTGTTGTGTGATTCGCACTAAGCCAACTGAAGGGTCTGTTTATTTCTTCAGAATAAACTTGATTGATCTGAAGTAAATATGCCTTTCTTTAAGCATTGTTTTCGAAATAACGGTTATTTTAAAGAAAGGAGAGAGAGAGAGACCAACCAAAAACCAGCGCTGAGATTAAAAAAAAACAAAACATCTGTTTCTAAAGCATAACTAAATTAGATATTATTATTACATACAAGCAGTCTCCAGCGACATCAACAACTTGGCCATGAGAAAGTTTGTTTACCTTACATTGTACTATCAGAGAATGTAGCTAAGTTTCTAAGTTGGACTCAGAATTCCAAGCTGCTGAGGCCAAATTAGCTTAAATTAACTTAAAGCATAGCACAATTAATTGCATTGGGCAAAAATACTTTGCACTGGCGAAAGCCATACAGACATCAGGAAAAAAAATGTGGATGAAGGTATTGCCCACCATACTAAATGAGATTAAGGGTTGCTACAAACCAAACAACCGGATTAACCCCTTATGAGCTAATGACAGGACAGACAACGCAATTACCAAAAAGCATCATAACAGGTGGGACCGATGTAGGTCCACTAAAAGATAAAATCAGGAGATATGTTTTGGAACTAAGCACCCAACTAAAAGGGATGCATAAATCGGTAAAAGACAATCAAGAAATAAGAGATGCAGAGAGAGCTTGAAATGCTCCCTGACAGTCCCAACAGTGGGATGTCCTAGTAAAAATATTACCTAACAAATCAGGGCTTGTACAAAAATGAAATGAGCCGCATTAAGTATGATATCTGTGTCTGGATATACTCAGTTGAATATGCTGAAATTAATTGGAAAAATATGTGATATACTCCAATTGCAGATATAAACAAACAACAACTGACCTCCAAGCAAGCTGAACGGGCGCGCGGAAACTTTGCGCGTGGGCGACATAGCCTTTGGACCATTGTATAACGGTCGCGCAGGATATTAGTAAGTGATAAGATGCTTTTCATGCTGACACTCACGACCCTGGCCCTGTTAGCCATAGCAGGAGAATATAAATTGAATTATGAGGAGTTAGGGATGAAGCACAGTGATCATCTCTGTAGCGATGACTCTGTCTATTGTATGAACACCTTTGTGTATATGTCTTATCTGTATGCATCACAATCGAATCTGAGCAAGTGCTGGGTCTGTTCACACATTCCCACGCACGGAGGAAAGGGAGGAATTCCCTTATTTCCTATCCCTTTATCAGCTCCAGAAGTAATTGAATGGGTTTTAAATAAGGAATGGAAGCCAGAAAGGGACAAGGCAACTGACATTTAAAACCCTATCGGGTACCACTATGCAGGGTATCAGCAGCAGTGATGTTGTTTCAAGGCTAGGGGGCGGAGGGTGCACTTTATCGTCCTTTAAGAAGAATTACCAGCCCAGCTACGACAGATCAGATTCCCCACCCTACTTCATTGTGAAAAATAAACAGAGGGGATCTATCTGATAAGAAATGGAACCATACCTGTTGGCCGTAGCTACTGTATACAGCAGGTTGATATCACTGATGATGCTGAGGCCATGATACAGGTCACAATCCAGTGCCCCAAAGCCACCGTCCCAGTTAGCCTCTCCTCCGCTTATGTAAGCGAGATGACTGCATATAATGGTACCTATTTTGTCTGTGGAAACAATGCCTATCCGTGGCTTCCCTGGAATTGGACAGGATCGTGTTATTTGGCATATGCGGTGCCTTATATTCACCATTACACTGATTTACGGGACCACCCCGAAATACACCTGCTTAGGGCTAAGCGAGCCATTAGTGAGACACAACGATTCTTCATGATAGCCTACCCATTTTTTGGGACAGCAAAGGCAGCACAGGAACTTATACGATGGCCTCAACCCTAGAGAAAGTTGCAAATAAGACTAAGGATGGGTTCGAGGAGGTGAGCACGGCCATCTCTGAAATGTCAGCAGAGGCCGTAGCTATTCGGACTGTGACATTACAGAACTGATTGGAACTCGATTATGTGCTCGCCTCCCAAGGTGGAACATGTGCCATAGTTGGCTTCGAATGCTGTACGTATTATTCCCGAAGCTTCGGAGAATATAACTCGCTTAGCAGATCATATTAAACAAGTAGCAAAAGCAATACAGGAAGAAGGGAACCAATATCATGATTATAACCCTCCGGGATGGCTGAGGCAATGGTTCGGGTCGTGGGGTTCATACCTGATGCATGGATTGATTGTATTAATTGTAATTGTAATCACTTGCTGTGTTTGTATGGCATTATTGAACACCTGTTGCAAAACAGTAACAGCGCGAATTATGACAGTTGCAAGTGTACAGGCGGAGGGGGCAGACCTCCCGACTAAGGAGCTAGGCCCATTCCCCGATAACATGTGGTTCTGAGTTGGTCATAGGTGCCATGTTTGGACCTGGCATCCGACCAGAAGGGGGGAGTGAAGTCGGGAATGGGTTAATGAACTTTGTCACACTTAAGCATTAAGACCCGAACTCTGTGATTTTGTTGAGAACACTGCAGAGTTCATGTTTTCGTCAGAGTTCGGTGTTTTTCATGTCTGTGCCAGATAAGAGGAACAGCTATTTTTTGCTGTCTCCACTGTTATTCAGAAATGTGATTAACCCAGCTCGAAATAAGCTAAACAGTCTCCATTTTCATGTACCTTTGTTTAACACGATGGAGTTGACATGTGTGCCTTCTGTCTTTGAATCACCTTAGATTCATATATATATATATTCATCATACGTTATTCATCTTATCCTGATATAAAGTATTATACAAACCTGTATGTATATTAGTTAACTTGTTTGTGCAAAACCTGTGATGTTGTTTCAAGGATATAAATGACGAACAATCATGGCCTTGGAGATCGAACAAACTACGCAGAGGAAGATACTGCTAATACAACAAAAATCTCACCATGAACAATGACAGACATCTTAGAGAATTGCAATGTAATGAGGGCGGGGCCCGGGACATATATAAACTCTGTTCTTACTTGTGTTCGATGAGAAGGCTGGGGGTCCACTGTTAGAAACCTCACTTCTCCCACAATTGTGAAAATAAACACTGCATTTTGAACCACTAATAGTGTCAGAGGTTTTTTACCTACAACAGTCTGGAAGGCCGTATTACTAGCTCTGAGATCTAAAGGTGTTCCAGTCAGCTGCTGGCAAGAGGTCCTCCCTGATGCACTACACTCGATTAGATCACTCCTTTGCCCAGCTACCAATGCTACCCCTCATGAAAGAATGTTTGTTTTCCCCAGAAAGTCCTCCTCGGGAACCTCACTACCGTCGTGGCTGACGTTCCCAGGCCCTGTCCTGCTCCGGAAGCACATGAGGACCCATAAGTCGGACCCCCTGGTCCAAAGGGTCCAACTCCTCCACGCCAACCCCCAATGCGCCTATGTGGCGTACCCTGACGGGCGGGAGGACACGGTCTCTATTCGAGACCTGGCACCCGCAGGTAAATTGGGGAAACCATGCAGACTCTGCGACAACGGATGAATGAACACCACGCGACAATCACCAGGCAAGACTGTTCTCTTCCTGTTGGGGAGCACTTCAGCAGTCACAGGCATTTGGCCTCTGATATTTGGGTAAGCGTTCCCCAAGGCGGCCTTCCCAACACACGACGGCGCAGAGTCACTGAGCAGAAACTGATAGCCAAGTTCCGCACACATGAGGACGGCCTCAACCGGGATATTGGGTTCATGTCACACTATTTGTAATCCCCACAGCCTGCCTGGACCTGCAGAGTTTCACTGGCTGTCTTGTCTGGAGACGATACACATCTTTTTAGCCTGTCTTGATGCTCTCTCCACTCAAGTTGTTTGTATCTTAAAGACTTGATTAGCTGTAAGTATTCGCATTCCAACCATTATTCTGTAAATTGAGTCTGTGTCTTTATATGCCCTGTTTGTGAACAGAATTCCCACTCACCTGAAGGAGGGGCTTGGAGCTCCGAAAGCTTGTGGCTTTTGCTACCAAATAAACCTGTTGGACTTTAACCTGGTGTTGTTAAACTTCTTACTGTGTTTACCCCAGTCCAACGCCGGCATCTCCACATCATGACCCGCAGGTGCCCCAGGGACCACTACGACCCACAACCCCACACCACCAAACCCCCAACGTTGTCCACACAGCACCAGGGCCACAGCTCCCCTAGCCCCCGTATTCAGCACGCCTGAGCTCCAGGAGCCGCCACCACGCACCAACAATCTGAAGGGACTACAGACGACTTGAGCAACTACGGCCTGGCGCCTGAACCAACACCGCGGCCACCTGAACCGACACCACAACCGGCACTACGGCGGTCGCATCGGCAGATCAAGTCCCCAGAGAGACTAAATTTGTAATTCTGTAAATATCATTCCACCCACCTCACCCCCGCCGGACTCTTTTTTAAACAGGGGGTGAATGTGGTAAACCACTGTTAGCTTATTACCTGTATATGTGACATGCCTGGACACATCCCTGCCGGTCCTCCCCGAGACTCCTCCCCCCCCCCCCCCCCCCCCCCCCCCCGGTCCAGGTATAAAGGCGACTGCTCCCTACCCCCTTGCCTCAGTCTGGACCAGTTCATCGGCATGGGTGTGCTCCAAGTCTTTTGCTAATAAAAGCCTATTTGTTCTTGCATACAAACTAGTCTTTGCTCGATTGATGGTGCATCAATGGGCCAGATTTTTCAAAAATCTTTTAAGACAAAAAAACTCCGGGGACCAACTTTTAGGCTGATTTTGGAAGTTTAAAAAGGATAAAGACCCAAATGGTGAAATGGTTAAATGAAATTCAAAATTCAGACGGCAAGGAATTACAAAAGGTCGTCAATGTAGCCCAATCCATCTCGCAAACCAGCCTCCCATCCATTGGATCTGTCTACACTTCCTGCTGCCTCAACAAAGCACCCAGCATAATTAAGGACCCCACGTCCACCGGACATTCTCTCTTCCACCTTCTTCCATCATTCTGCATTCTCTTGTTTCCTTCTCTATGAGTGGTATGCTTTGTCTATATAGCACGCAAGAAACAATACTTTTCACTCTATGCTAATGCATGTGACAATAATAAATCAAATCAAAATATTGAAAACAACTGAATAACAATTTATTTTAAAAAAACACATACAAACAATAAAACTTTCCAGCAGAAATATTTTGAACAATAGCATACATAAACTTTGTTACAGAATATTTTGAACAATAGCATACATAAAGTTTGTTACAGAATCATAATTTAGAATTTGAACAAATTAAGATTGGTCAATGATTTGAATTTTTACCCAGTGTCAAACCCCGTGCATGTGTTGTTTGACGTATTCATAAATCTGACAAGCCACAGGCAATTGACAACCGATCAATTCCATTACTGTGCTACTGGCTGCATCCTGTCCACAATTGATACCTTTATTGCATCTGATACAAAAAAAACTAAAGCTAACAGTTCTCAACTTAAAACCACATTGCCCCAATATGTTCACCTCACTGCATATCTTTCCTGGAAGCTGGTAGGAATTATATATGTCCATATATATATATATATATATATATATGCTTGTTCCTGAGGTTTGAAGGACTCTTCAGTACCGTTCTGCTAAATCTCAAAACAGGAATAGAAATGTGCATTAAATGATAATATTTGCAGGCAATCAGAGCACTCTTGGAAATGTTTGAACAAATAAATCTTCTCCCCTTGCATAAACTATGCCTTTCCAATTTAAATCAGGATTCCAGTTTTGATTCAAGTTGCCCCCAGATCTTTGTAACCCCATTACAAAGTTAAAATCACGTGCATCAGAAATGACAGTACAACTTCTGGGGAGTTGCTGAGCGATTACAGGACGTGTTGTGCTGGTGATACCCTTGGCTTACAGAGCTGGGCTAAATTTCATCTCTCCAAAACTCTCCATCAGACTGACTTCTCATTAACAGAGTGAGTTAAAACTGTGTTTCCTTTGCACAGACAGACAACATTGTGTTTTGATATACTCTCAAAATGCAATTCTAGACCATAAAAGTCCCACGGTCATCTTATAGAATTCTATGTTCCTAAAATCTCCTGTTTGAAGGGATATTTTCCTTTCCACCTGAGTCCTTTGTTATCAAGTAAAAACGTGAGTACACAATCTCTAGCATTCCTAAGTGCATGTAATGTTCAATCTAACTCATAGTATCAATAAACAATGAGTTGCAGAATGTCAATGGGGTACAAATGATATGTAATAACCATGGCTTCTTCCTTGCTGCCGATTTGTCCTTTGTTACACCCGACTGATTCTTTGTTTTAACTGCAGCAGCTGATTGGCCACATCGCTGGGAAGGTCAGTGTTGACTTGGTCTTCAAAATATTTTCTGATTGCTTCTATTTCCTCTTCCCAGAATTCTTTCTCGACACTGAAGAGTGCGCCCATGTTGACCTGACCGAGGCCCTTGAGGTTCAGGGTGCCGTCTGCAGGAACGAAGCCCAAAGGAGAGCGCTTGGCGCAATCCTCCCCCTCGATCCTCCGGAACATCCACTCCAGGACTCGGCAGTTCTCCCCGAAGCCCGGCCACAGGAAGTTGCTCTGAGTATCTTTGCGGAACCAGTTGACGTGGAAGATCTTGGGGAGTTTAGAGTTGCTCCTGTGCTCCATGCTGAGCCAGTGCGATAGGTACTTGCCAAAGTTGTACCCAAAGAAAGGCCGCATGGCGAAAGGGTCGTGCATAATGACCTTCCCTGAGGAACAATGACAAAAGGAGCAATGAAGAACTGGTGCTGAGGGTGACACAGGAACTACACAAGTTAACCGTTTGTTCGTATGGAGATAAACAACACCACAACCTAATCAGCCCATTTCACTTCAAATCTAAAGGCTTTTCTGTTTCATGTGTGACCTTAGATAATGAATGTTAGCAGGTTCCTCACTCCTCATCTACTTGTATTCACTTTACACTAGGAATTGCAGGATAGTGTCACTGGTGTGCACTGTGTCACAGCATTCCTGTGTTGTGAATCCCAGTGCTGTGTTGCCCAATGTCCTGGTGTTGTGTGTCCCAAGGTTATGTTTCCTAGTGTCTCAGTGTTGAGTTTCCCAGTGTCCCAGTGTTGTGTTCACCAGTGTCGTGTTTCCCAGTGTTGAGTTTCCCAGTATTCCAGTATCATGTTTCCCAGTGTCCCAGTATTGTGTTCCCCAGTATCCCACTATTGTTCCCCAGTGTTGTTCCCCAGTGTGCCAGTGTTGTTCCCAGTGTCCCAGTGTTGTTCCCCAGTGTCCCAGTGTTGTTTCCCAGTGTTACTCTCATACCTTTGTGTTCTGCTGCAGCTGTAGCCTCTGATCTCATGGCTGCTCCGATGAAAACACCATGCTGCCAGTTGAAAGCTTCATAAACCAGAGGGACGCCTGGAACAGAATGACCAAGAATGTCTTTGAAATAATGAACTTCAATACACATAAGTGTGAATGAGTATATCTTAGTAGAGGCAGACTAAAGAAAGCTTCACACTCTTTGGAAAATAAGAACTAAACTGAGAGACACAGAGGGGTCTGGAGGTGCACACGTACAAAATTTCAAACTGCAGTTGTGCAGTTTAATCTGACCACAATAAACAACAGGGCATTGAGGTTAGTTACTAACAAGATAGAACTGCAAAGCAGATAAGTTATGTTAAACTTGGAGAGGATTTGTTAGACCACATTGGAATACTGTACACAGTTCCAGTCTCCCTTTTATGAAAAGGACGCAGGCGCTAGAGAAGTTTAAACAAAATTTACGAGCATGATAGTGGAATTGAGAGGTTGTACTTATCAGGGAAGATGGAAATGGTTGAGGTTCCTTTGTAAAGCAACAATAGAACGAGGGATGTCCAAACAGAGGGATCTTTAAGATTATGAAAGTACTTAACAGAGTCGATGCAGTCATGAATCTGCTGATAGGGTGAAATGGGGGTGAAATGGGGGTGAAGAGGAAGCAGACTAGTGCAGAATCAACACGAACATCGACCTGTTGGGCCGAATGGCCTGCTGTAAGTACTATGTGATTCCTATGTAACATCACACGTATGTTTTAATACTGTTACGCAGCCATCCCAGTTACAGCCTTTCACTAAATGTCTACTGCCAGACTTCCTGAGCTCCCTGAGCAACTTTCCAACACAGCACCAGCGCAGCTGACTCGATCTAACACCCGAATATTTAGCTGTGTTGTTCTATACATTCCACTATTGTACCTTTTGGCCTGCGTCCTCCAAAGACAATCCCTTCAATGGGAACTCCTTCAGGAGACTCCCAGTCTGGGTCGATGATCGGACATTGTCTGGCAGGAGTACAGAACCTGGAGTTGGGGTGCGAACATGGCTCTCCATCCTCTGGACTCCACGCTTTGTTTTTCCATGAAGTCACGGTGACGCCGGGGGGCAGATTGTCATCGATTCCTTCCCAGTAAACCCCTCCATCGCTGGTCTCTGCTACGTTGGTGAAAATGGTGTTCTTGCTGATGGTTTTCATTGCGTTTGGGTTTGTTTTGACAGACGTTCCGGGCGCCACACCAAAGAAGCCATTTTCTGGGTTGATTGCTCTCAGGTTACCTGTGGGAAGGTCCCGTAAGGGAGGTATTAATAAAGTGACTGGGCTTTCACCAGGCAATGCACCTTCAATACAGAGTAATCACTTTCCTCATTGAATCATTTCACATCTGCGCTAAACTATAGAGAGAAGCTGAGAGAAACAAACCTTGTTCATCGAATTTCATCCAGGCAATGTCATCTCCCACACACTCTACCTTCCAGCCAGGCAATGTGGGATTCATCATGGCCATGTTTGTTTTCCCACAGGCACTGGGGAAGGCAGCAGCAATGTACTTCTTCTGACCTTTGGGATTGGTCACTCCCAGGATCTGGGGAGGGAGAGGAGAAGCTGGTGAGCAAATGATGTCCGTTCGCTGACCCTACAGTCTAATCTACATTTCTCATACGTGCAGCATGGGACATGCAGTGTGTGTGTTCACACTGACACAGGCTGAACAACCTAGCATTGCTGAGTATTTCTGCACCATTTACTTTATTCCTTCAGGGATGTGGGTGTTGCTGGCTGGGCCAGCATTTATTGCCACCCCCTAAATACCCTTGAAATGTGTTCTAGGCCATTTCAGAGGGTAGGCCATTGCTGTGGATCTGGAGTCACATGTAGGCCAGACCTAGTAAGGACGGCAGATTTCCTTCCCCAAAGGTCCTTCATGAACTAGATGGGTTTTTTGACAATTAGATTTTTTAATTCCTATTTTTTATTGAATTTAAATTTCACCATCTGCTGTGGTGGGATTCGAACATGGGTCCCCAGAGAACTCCCCTGGGTCTCTGGATTACTAGCACTGTGACATTATCACTACACCACTGCCTCACCCTTTATTTCGCATGGCTGATCCCAAATGATTTAAAATCTTCCAGTAATGATGCACCTGAAACGCTTCATTTAACCTAAAGTTCAAACATTATTCAGCTCTGTGTGAGACTGAGAAACATGAATCATTGTCTAGCGACTCGTCAGTGGCAGAATTTGCATTTATATAGCACCTTTCAATTCCTCAGGATGGCCCAAAGAACATTCCAGAAAATGACGTACTTTTCAAGTGTGGTGACTGATGTGATATCAGAAACATGGCAGCTCGTAAGTGCACAGCAAGATCCCACAAACAGATAGTGAATGACCAAATCAAGTAGTTTCAGTGACATTGGTTAAAGGATAAGTATTGACCAGGTAACCGGGGAGAAAGAAAAATCATCCTTTATCCTTCAAATGGTGCTGTGGAATCTTTTGTACCTACAGGAGAGTCCACAGGCACCTTCAGTTTAATATCTCATCTGAAAGATGTCAGCTGTGACTATGCAGCACTCCTACAGTACTGACTGGATTGTCAAACCCGGATTATGGCCTCAAGTATCTGGAGGGGGCCTTGGTTCATTCACCTCCGATGGGAGGTGAAAAGACTATCAATCCAGCAAGGCTGACATCTCAATGCAGAGCTTAAATCTGATATTTGTCTTATTTCAGAAGTTTGCTTCTTTCACAGGCGAGACTTTATTACAACTGCAGCTGTTAAAGATCCAGTAAAGAGTAACTCCTGTATTCTTACCAGCATGTGCTCAGCCAGCCAACCCTCTTCCTGAGCAATCCTGGAGGCGATGCGCAGAGCGAAACACTTCTTCCCCAGCAGCGAGTTGCCTCCATAACCACTCCCGAATGAAATAATCTCCCTGCGCTGAGGTATGTGGGCGACCAGTGTCAGCTCAGGATTGCAGGCCCAGTTATTGACCAGTGGCCCTAAGGACAAGAGATGGATTGTCACCCAAAGCTGGATAAAAATCTGCTGGATCAAAGGAAAAGCCCCCTCTCCCCTTCCCTCCCCCCCATCGCACGCACAGAACTATCATTCATTCCAAAACGCTGAATCCAAACTCACTCTTTAGCGGTAAGGGGCATCCGACTGAATGAAGACATCTGACAAACTGGCCAGTCCTCAGGGTCTCCAGTACAGATGATCCCATGCGGGTCATGATTCTCATGCTAGCCACGACATACGGTGAATCGGTCAGCTGGATCCCGATCTTGGACAGAGGAGACCCCACAGGTCCCATGCTGAATGGAATCAGGTACATTGTTCGGCCTAAAGATTGACAGGAAGAAAATTGTTGCTGAGACTATTCCGGGATGGAATTTGCTTGCTCTTTAAATCCTTATAAACTCACGATTAAACTCAGATACTGTCATCATCCCAGCCCAGACACTGACTATTAAAGCATTTACAGCAATACAGGTGGAATAACAAATATCCTGAGTAACACCAAGATAGTTATCTCACCAATGGATTGGGATGAGGACATAACCATAAGAATGGAGTTCAGAATTTCCACCTATGATCCAAACACCAAGCTCCCTTCCACCTCTCATTTGTACAACCCGTACTGAGACAGAGAGACGGGGATAAAAGTTCCTTTGATTTTGGTTGCATGTTTGGCTGACATTTATCATGGCTGGCAACACAGTGGCACAGTGGTTAGTACTGCTGCCTCACAGCTCCAGAATCCCATCTTCAATTCTGGCCTCGGGTCACTGTCTTTGTGGAGTTTGCACATTCTCCCCCTGTCTGCGTGGGTTTCCTCCGGGTGCTCCGGTTTCCTCCCACAGTCCAAAGATGTGCAGGTTAGGTGAATTAGCCATGGTGAATGTGCGGGGTTACAGGGACAGGGCAGGGGAGAGAGCCTGGTACAACACTCTTTCAGAGAGTCGGTGCAGACTCGATGGGCCGAATGGCCTCTTCTGCACTGTAGGGATTCTATGATTCTACGATCTGCATTGTGTACTGTTCATGCCAGCTGCTGCGACTCCCCGGAATGGGCAAGTCTGCCAACCACAGCACTGTAGTTAGGACAGCTGAATGGTGCAGATAGGAGGTTTGTCTGCAATGTAACTCAGTCAGAAGCTGTCACAGTTAACAGCAGAGATCCTGGCTCCTCCTCAGTAGTTCAGGAACCCCTGTCTAAGGTATTGTACAACGTGAGAAGCAGGTGAACAGAATGGTTGGATAACTTTAGTGTGATACGGTCCACACTGAGGAGTCAATAACTGTGATATAATCACCACACCTTTATTAAATAATCACTCACAATTCTGTGTGCAGATAGAATAGCCCAGAAATAACCCAGATTGAATGAATGTCTGTACCTTTCATACAGTCTGGGAATCGGGCATCGAATGCCTTTTCAAACTCCTTCTCCGACAGCCAGCGTCCGAGCTGGCTAACTCCACTCTTTGCTGTGGGAATGGTGTCTCTCTGTTCAGGGGTTATAATCACAGTTTTACTCTCCACACGAGCAACATCCCGGGGGTCTGTGCGAGCTAACCAGCTGGAAAGAACAAAAATTAATCCAATTCAGTCACAGTGAGTCCAGCTTTAAGATGTCAGTCATCATCACAATTCAATAATACATCCAGGCCGTGTGTGGTGATTCAGAATTGAAGGCAGGAACTTAGACCAGTTACTTCATGTGTCCAAACTGACCGAGACTGAGTGTAATGGATTTGTGTATGTGTGTTTGTTTGTGTGTCTGTGTGTTTGTTTGTGGGTGTCAGTGTGTGCATGTATGTGTGAGTGGATCAGTGTGTGTACATGTGTGTGTGTCAGTGTGTTTGTGTATGTCAGTGTGTGCGTTTGTGTGTGAGTGTATCAGTGTGTGCATGTGTGTGTGTCAGTGTGTTTGTATGTGTCAGTGTGTGCTTGTGTGTGGGTGTGAGCGTGTGTCTGTGTGTGTGTCAGTGTGTGTGTCTGTGTGTTTGTCCTGGACTAGTTTTGACTGTCTCTTTAGAAATCTGCTATAGCTTTAAATTATTTACAACTATAGTGCAGCTTTGAATCTTCTAAATTAATTAGCTTCTTTCTGGTTTGTATCCACTGTTATACAGTTAAATGATTTGTGTGGCCCTTCATGTCATTTTACAGTCACAGGAAATCTCTCCCTTGCGTTGCAGGTGCCAGGATCTCCGTCCATTCACCTTTTGTGCCATTAAGGGCAAAAGAAATGAATGTGTGCACAGTGAATTGTCTGCACACTGACCCAGCAATCTCACCCAGGAGATATAAGCAGCAGGTTTGGTGAATGGAAGCGCTGCACTGGTAGAGCAGCAAATAGTCTTCTGAAGCTATTACTGATGCATGTTGGCGGGACATTGTAGAGCGAATGTGCTCTGCATGTTACCCTGGGATACCTGAGCTGGGAGTGCTTGTTGCTGATGCAAAACGGAAACATTGCTGCCGAGAACTGACAAGCGCAATAAAACTTTACCAAAACGTGGAGAGGAGAAAGGTACTCACCAGTTCTCATACTTGCGTAAGCGTTTGATCATCCCTTGCTCTTCCATCAGGGACAGAATCTGCCTGTTTTCTTCCTCACTGCCGTCACAGATGTGGATGCTGTCTGGCTGACACAGCTTTGCACTTTCCTCGACAAAGTCTCTCACTGCAGAGCTCAGCGCGTTCAGATCCCCCTGAACCACATTCAGAGGGAGCCGGGGTGCAGACTGGAGCTGTGGTGCCATGGCTTCTTCGAGAAATGGGCCCTCAACAACCTGTAAAACAATCATTACGGCACTGCTTAGAGCGGTCAGAATGCACTTGTGTCTTGATTGTGGCAAAGTATTAACATGGACAGAGTTAAAGAAAAGGAAAGTGTTACTCCAATTATTATTTTCCAGCCTGCTGGCGACACCTTTTAAAATCGTGGATTGGATTTTCACTGTAACTTCATTGCAGCGTTAATGTAAGCCTAATGTGACACTCATAAATAAAACTTCTAAAAACTTTAAGATGCTGGCGGCATCTGTTAAAATTGTGGATTATTGGAATAATTCACCTGGGTAAGTATAATTTAAAGAAATGCTAATTGATGAAATCTGTATTGAAAGGAACATGATTCCCACCATTTAGTTTAAAGTTTTTTCAAGTTTGAAGTTTATTTATTAGTGTCACAAATAGACTTATATTAACACTGCAATGTGAAAATCCCCACGTCGCCACACTCCGGCGCCTGTTCGGGCACACTGAGGGAGAATTTAGCATGGCCAATGCGTCTAACCAGCACATCTTTCAGACTGTGGGAGGAAACCGGAGCACCCGGAGGAAACCCACGCAGTCATGGGGGGAATGTGCACAGACAGTGACCCAAGCCGGGAATTGAACCCAGGACCCTGGCGCTGCGAGACAGCAGCACTAATCAGTGTGCCACTCTGCCCGCCCCGGCTGCACATCTTTGCACAAAAGCTGCACATCTTTCTCAGCACAAGGAAGCGAGAGATAATGCAAGAAAAAAGATCCAAGAGAAAGAAGGTGGAATAAGAATGAAAAAGAAGTACAACTCTCAGTCATATGAAGAAGTAATCTGCGATAAAACATGGTTAAAAGTGTAAATTGCACATGTTGTTCCACACCACCATCTATTTCCATAATCGCTGATCATTACCTTGTATCACACTATATTGAGGTTCACTTACTCAGCTTAAGAGGTCTGTCTCAAGAGTAGCTTCAGGACGATGATTTCTTCTTTATCTTCTGTTGTGCAGCTCGAATTCTGAGGTTCTTCAGGTGTCTGAGTTTTTGCTAAGCCGCCTGTGCCTTTAAATAGAGAATGACAGGACCTCCCACCGCTCAGGGATAAGGGGGCTCGCCACAATCGTCACTGAATGGGAACACACCTCATTGATGTTGCAGTTAATACGTAATCCAGGATGAGCAAGTTGTACTCTGCATATCTACCCGAGCAATCAGCAATCAATAGCTTTGAAAATATGCAACTGCCACACCTCCTCATAGATGCAGTTAATACACAATCTAGCCAATAATCTGTTCCAACAATCAATAACTGTCAAAGTGTGCTTTTTTTGCTCTGTTCAGCTGAGGTAGGCACCTTGCAATGCTTGCTGAAGGTTCTATTGCCAGACTCTGGCCAAGCTCTGATGCAATCTGTGTGTTGTTTTTGCATCCAAAAAGTGCTGTGTGAGCCTTATGGGTGACATTTCCCATTGATCGGACAGGGCCATCGTGGTTGCTGACCCTCCAATCAGTCTTTGCAAAGCCAGGTTACACCTCCAGAGTTGATGGACCGAAAGCATGGGCAGTGTCACTGTCTGATAATTGGTTAGGAATGGGGGCACGACTCAGGTGTGGACTCAACTCCAGAGCAACTGTGGAGCTTAGAATAGAACAAACTGGTGGAAAGAATTACTTCTATCTACTGCCCTTCATTTCCTCAGGATTTTCTAAAGCACCTTATCATCAATTAAGCGCTTTTGAAGTGTTGTAATTTGTGCTGTTGTAATTTAGAAAATTCAGATCATTAAAATGTCATGAACAGGTACAAAAAAAATCCAAAAGTCTAATGCAATGGTGGCCTTTATATCAGAAGAATAGAATACAAGAGTCATACTTTAGCTTTACAAAGCTCTGTTAGATCACTGACCAATTTTTATAGAGGCACCATAGAAAGCATCCTTTCTGGATGTATCACAGTTTGGTACAGCTCCTGCTCTGACCAAGACCGCAATAAACTACAAAGGTTTGTGACTGTAGCCCAGTCCATCACTCAAACCAGCTTCCCATCCACTGACCCTGTCTACACTTCCCGCTGCCTTGGAAAAGCAGCCAGCATAATTAAGGACCCCATGCATGCCGGACATTCTCTCTTCCACCTTCTTCCATCGGGAAAAAGATACAAAAGTCTGAGGTCATGTATCAACCGGCTCAAGAACAGCTTCTTCCTTGCAGTCATCAGACTTTTGAATGGACCTACCATATATTAAGTTGATCTTTCTCTACACCCTAACTATGACTGTAACACTATATTTCTGCACTCTCTCCTTTCCTTCTCCTCTATGTACTCTATGAAAGATGTGTTTTGTCAGTATACCGCGCAAGAAACAATACTTTTCAGTATTCCAATACATGTGACAACAGCAAATCAAATCAAATAAAACACTGAGTAGTTCGGGATGATATTCATTAGCAATGATATTCTGGTCTTGGAGAGAGTGCAGTGTAGATTTAACAGAAGAAAAATTACACAAACTAGGATAATATTAGAGTTATAGAGTGTTACAAGACAGAAAGAGGCCCTTCAGCCCACCATGTCAGTGCCGGCCATCAAGCCCCTATCTGTTCTAATCTCATTTTCTCAGTCAGTAGCCTTGTATGAAATGGCGTTTCAAGTGCTCATCTTAAATGTTGTGAGGGCTCCTGCCTCCACCACCCTTTCAGGCAGTGAGTTCCAGATTCCGACCGCCCTCTGGGTGAAAATGTTTTTCCTCAAATTCCCTCTAAATCTCCTGTCCCCTACCATAAATCTATGTCCCCTGTTTAATGATCCATAGAAACCATAGAAACCCTACACCACAGAAAGAGGCCATTCGGCCCAAAGAGTCTGCACCGACCACAATCCCACCCAGGCCCTACCCCCATATCCCTACATATTTTACCCGCTAATCCCTTTAACCTACGCATCTCAGGACACTAAGGGCAATTTTTTAGCATGGCCAATCAACTTAACCCGCACATCTTTGGACTGCGGGAGGAAACCGGAGCACCCGGAGGAAACCCATGCAGACATGAGGAGAATGTGCAAACTCCACACAGATAGTGACCCAAGCCGGCAATCGAACCCAGGTCCCTATTTACCCTATTTAAGTCCCTCATAATTTTGTATCTTAATCAGATCCGTTCTCAGCCTTCTCTGTTCGAAGGAAAACAACCCCAGCCTAACCAGCCTCTCTTCATAGCTAAAACACTGCAGCCCAGGCAACATCCTGGCGAATCTCCTCTGCACCCTCTCCAGATCAGTCACATTCTTTCTCTGGAATTTAGGAATTTAAAGGGCGATTTGATCAAAGTTTTCAAAATATTTGAGGAATCTGATAGTGTTGACAGAGAGAAACTATTTCCAATGGTTGGGGAGTCGAAGACTGGGGGCAAAGGGCAAAATCTTGCCAAAAAATGGCAGAGTGTTGGGTCCGGCGTGAAAAACAGACAGTTTTGCGCCGATGGCACCGGCGTGTTTTGGGGCTGAATCTTACAGCTCATTAGTATTCATTTCCATTCCCACAAGTTCCTGCTTCTGCAGTGCCTTCACTCTGATTCACCCACTGCGTAACAACATAACTGCTGCAAGCACTGGGGAGCTCTATATAAACAACTCCCCAGCATTTGTTCCACAACGACTGCAGGAGATGGCCAGCAAGAAGGCAGCACTGCCCTTTCCGGGGGGGGGGGGGGGGGGGGGGGGGGAGGGAGGGGGGTGAGGGGGCCCTCACCAGGCTGCTGAGAGGAGTGGGAAACCCCACTCCAGGAGACGGCCGTCCAGCAGGGTCACCAGCCCTGCCTGGGATGCAGTGGCAACCCTGGTCAGTGCAAGCGCACTCCAGCAGAGGATGGAGACGCAGTGTCGGAAGAAGATAAATGATCTTCTTTGCTCAGCCAGGGTAAGTGAACCATCCCCAGTCTCCCACTCCCTCGCATCCCGAACCCCTTCGCTCATTCAGCCAACTTGGCCTTTGCCGAGGCACCAGGTTCCCTCCTCCCTCCCACAATCATCATGTTGCCCCAGTAGCTGCAGTGCTCCTCACACTCCAGTTTCCACCCAAGCCCCACTCCTGCCACCATCGTAAATGTCAACACTCCCACCTACACTCTTCCTCTCTGTGTCATTGCAGGACAAACTCAACCACAACAGGTGTGTGCAAGCACAGCCAGCTGGAGTCACACCCGAGCTGATAATCCTCACACCTTTTAAGAAGCGAACCCTCAATCTGGCCGGGGAGGAGGAAGAGCGTGACTGTGCTGCTGGTGAAGTGGAGGCAGCAGAGAAATGTGAGAATCCTCAACACGTATGCTGTCTTTCCTCACATCTCAAGTGAGTAATTGAAGTGGTTCGCACTGCTGCCTCACAATGCCAGGGGCCTGGGTTTGATTCCTGGCTTTGGTCATTGTCTGTGTGGAGTTTGCACGTTCTCCCTGTGTCTGCATGGGTTTCCTCCGGGTGCTCCAGTTTCCTCCCACAGTCTGAAAGATGTGCTGGTTAGGTGGATTGGCCATGCTAAACTCTCCCTCAGTGTACCCGAACAGGCACCGGACTGTGGCGACTAGGGGACTTTCACAGTAACTTCATTGCAGTATTAATGTAAGCCTACTTGTGACTAATGAATGAAAACTTTTTTAAAAACTTAATTAATGTTTCTTCCACATTCCTTCTCTTGCAGGCCGGCCAGCAGAATCTACCAGACTTCAGCAGTTCAGAGGGGGATTCTCCAACCCTACCACTGAAGAGGCGTCACAGCTTCACCCGCACCTGGCACCAGCACAGGTACTCACATCTCAGTGGGTCCAATAAGTAGACAGGCTTCTGGGTCACTCACTGATGAGTGTGTCACAGCTGAAGATCCACAGCAGGTGGAGGCAGGGATGTCCCAAGGAATTGGCACTCAAGGAGATGCTGGAGGCCTGGTCTTACTGAGCCCCTAGCCGATGATGTGCCTCTGGGCCCAGTCATCCCACAGCTGCTGGAGCTGCAAAGGCAGAGTTGTGAGCATCAGGAGTGGATAACAGCATCCCTCCGCAGGCTGACTGGAGGAGTCCCATTGCTTTATGTCCGAGGAGATAACTTCAGCATACCAAGGCCAACACTGTGAGAGTGGCATCCGCAGTGGAGACCTTGGTGCAGGATTTACACTCCATGGCAGGAGATGTCGCACCATGGCTCAGCTCATGATCTCCATGATTGAGGGCACGAGCTCCATGGCTTCAAATGTATGGTGCGGGCACTTGTGGGAATCCACGAGTGTCTGCACCAGAGGATAGTGGGCCTTCTGGACCTCACTCCAGCTGCCCCTGTATCCCATGTAGGACCACCGAGCCCACTGGGCACCTGAAGGGATGAGGATCATCTGGTACACAGCCTGGGGATTGGCACCCCAGAGACCCTGGGGGTGTCCTGCCTATCTGAATGCCCCCCTTTCTGTGAGCGACCCACCTCCAGCCCCACATGACACAGTGGCACATGGTTAGCACTGCTACCTCAGGGATTCGGGTTCAATTCCCAGCTTGGGTCACTGTGTGTGTGGAATTTGCTCGTTCTCCCCGTGTCTGCATGGCCATGCTAAATTCTCCCTCAGTGTACCCGAACAGGTGCTGGAGTGTGGCAACTAGGGGATTTTCACAGTAACTCCATTGCATTGTTAATGTAAGCCGACTTGTGATTAATAAATAAACTTTTATTTTACTTTACACGCTGATGAGGGCAACACTGCCAAACCCGTGCTGCCCAAAAGCAGGCCAGGGCCCTCAAGGTTCAGATCCCCCCGGGGACCCCTGCCAAGGTCGTCTCAGGCAACAGAGCGTGGAAATCAGCCCATCACCTCAAACTCAGCTGCGGATCGTGGGGAAGCACCAACACGTACTGGGAGGGTGAGGAAGATTATGACGCGAGAGGCACTAAGTTGGCACGGGTGAAAGTAGGCGTTAGTGTAGAGAGGTCACCGCTGTATAACGTTACAAATAATAAATCAATCTGTTCACTCACGGAGCCTCCACCCTGTCCTTTCATACTGCTAAACTCGACCAATCCACACACACACCCAGTGCTTCATCCCTGTGGAGTGTGAGGATGGCTGTGCGAGGTCCCTCCCACACTGAGGACAGAGTGAAGAAGCCCCACTGCAGGCAAGCCCCACCCTCCAATCCCCATCCCCACCCCCTCAATCCCCATCCCCACCCCCTCAATCCCCATCCCCACCCCCTCAATCCCCATCCCCACCCCCTCAATCCCCATCCCCACCCCCTCAATCCCCATCCCCACCCCCTCAATCCCCATCCCCACCCCCTCAATCCCCATCCCCACCCCCTCAATCCCCATCCCCACCCCCTCAATCCCCATCCCCACCCCCTCAAACCCCATCGCCACCCCCTCAATCCCCACCCCCTCAATCCCGACCCCACCCCCTCAATCCCCATCCCCACCCCCTCAATCCCCATCCCCACCCCCTCAATCCCCAACCCCACCCACTCAATCCCCACCCCCTCAATCCCCACCCCCTCAATCCCCACCCCCACCCCCTCAATTCCTATCCCCGCACCCCCTCAATCCCTATCCCCAGCCCCTCAATCCCCACCCCCTCAATCCCCATCCCACCCCCTCAATCCCCATCCCCACCCCCTCAATCCCCACCCCCAGCCCCTCAGTCCCCATCCCCACCCCCTCAATCCCCATCCCCACCCCCTCAATCCCCACCCCCACCCCCTCAATTCCCATCCCCACCCCCTCAATCCCCATCCCCACCCCCTCAATCCCCACCCCCACCCCCTCAATCCCCATCCCGCACCCCCTCAATCCCCATCCCCACCCCCTCAATCCCCACCCCGTCAATCCCCACCCCCTCAATCCCCGGCACTCTTCCCGAGATCCCGTTCAGGGAAGGATAAAGCCCCCCCCCCCCCCCCCCCCCCTGGATCCAGCCATCGGGACCACAGCAGTTTCATTTTGCATCTCTTCACCTGAGCGGGATTGGCCAAGGGGCTGTCGAGGTGCTGATTGGCTGCCCACCTCGGGGTTAAGATAAAAGTGAAATCCTGGTCAGATATTCAGAGGGTCCGGCAGTGCCTGAGACCATCATTCCAGCTTTGATAAACCCCGTGATGTTCCCGCTCATTGGCACGGCACATGCAGCTCTCTGTTAGGCAGGAGTCAGACATATTGCTGAGGATGAGAGAAGCTTTGTCCTCGCTGCAACTCATCATCGTTCTCCTGCAGAGTCAGGCCAATGGCTGCAGGTCCCTGCCATTGAAACCATTCAACCAAACGGTTAGATAACGGTGGCACTACATCGTGAGCTTGACCTTGCAGCCATTGTGGGAGACTTCAGCACCAGCAACTCCCGCTGGCCCCTGAAACCAGAGGCAACCAGGGTATCCCTCGCTTGACGGCTAATTCTGGCCCTGTCCCTGCACAGCGTTCTTCCTCCTCCCCCTCAGCATCATCAGGCCCATCACCCTCCTCAACATCCTCCACATTTGGTGTTCGTCCACCTCCTCCGGCTCGAGCTTCTCTCCGCGTGGCAGCGCCATGTTGTGGAGAGCACAGCAGAACACAATAATGCGGGAGAGCCTCTGCGGGCTGCATTATTGGGTACCCCTGCACCCCCTCCCACCCCTGACTGGAACCACATCTTCAACAGCCTAATTGCCTGCCCCACTATCACACGCATTGCAACATGAGCATCGTCATAACGAGTCTCCACTGGTGTTTGTGGCCTCCGTCATTAGCCACCTCCTGGGTGGGTACCGCTTGTCTGTGAAGAGCCATCCCTCCAGCTGCTGCTGCTCTCCCTCAAAGGCAGCTGGGATTTGTGAGCGGCTCAAGGTATAACTTTCATGGGCGCTTCCCGGGAAACGGGCACAGAGCTGAACAAAGCGCATTATGTGGTCGCAGACAGCTCGAATAAAGGTCTTTGTATCGCAAAGTGTATTAGAGAGAATGCGTGACAAGAAGATCTGCATCCTGATGGGACACCTCAGAAGAGCTGCCGGACAAGATATTAAACAGGGGGAGTGGTGCCAGCTATCACCAGCCTACCTTGCCAGGGGGTTCTCCACACTGCGAGCTGTGTACTGCTGGTTGTCACAATATGCGGGCAATTGGGACTAGCTTAGGGGTTTAAAAAAAGGGTGGCATGGACAAGTTGGGCCAAAGGGCCTGTTTCCATGCTGTAAACCTCTATGACTCTGTGACTATAAGTATTTTACCAATGCCAGGTGAGAAGAGGGCATGCTACAGGGGCAGGCCACCAGTAAAAATGGACACCCACCCTCTGCAGCAATGGCAAGTGCTGCCCACAGATCTCACCTCTCCCTCACAAATCAGAGGACTACTCCCCCCTCACTGGGGTCTGCCTGATTGCTCCTGGTGAGTTTCGACCCCACTTACCTTAAACTCAGGGCCTCCCCAGTGATCGCTGGCTGCAGGACTGCAGGGGTGTCCACCATTCCCGGTGGCTGCTGGGACTGAAGAGCTGCCAGCCTACTGACTGGCGGGCAGCTCTTGGAGGTTGCAAGTCCTGTCTCAGAGGCCTGGAAGTCATAACTTCAGGCAATGGACTGCATGAACAACGTAGAGGTATGGGCTTCCAGCACTGGCAGAGGCAGGCTGACACCCAATTTTCTAGGACACCTCCTCCGTGTCAAATCCCAGTCATTGTGGGAATAGCAGAGTAGCCAAGCTTAAACCTATCATAGAATCATAGAATTCCTGCAGTACAGAAGGAAGCCATTCGGCCCATTGAGTCTGCACCAAACACAATCCCACCAGGCCCTATCCCGTATCCCCATGCATTTACCCTAGCTAGTCCCTCTTACACTAAGGGGCAATTTAGCATGGCCAATCCACCTAACTGCCACATCTTTGGATTGTGGGAGGAAACTGGAGCACCTGGAGGAAACCCACGCAGACGCGGGCAGAACGTGCAAACTCCACACAGACAGTGACCCAAGCCGGGAATTGAATCCAGGTACCTGGGGCTGTGAGGCAGCAATGCTAACCACTGTGCCACCATGCCGCCCCATCAAACTCTTCCAGTAGGAAATCACAGCTTGGATTTCAGGAGTGGGAACACGTGGGTTTTCCCCACGCTGGGAACATTCAGGTCAGTAAAATCAAACCAGCTGCTGGTGCAGTTCAGACCAGAACAGACTGGGTAAGAAACCTGTTGACTCCTGGCCTGCCTGGCTGGATCAGTTACCGCATTAACCAACTGAGGCATTGAAAACTGAAATAATAATTTGATTCTTTTTGCTAAATCAACTTTTATGTTGCTGCCAGAAATGTTGTTTCTTTGCAAAGCAATCCTGTTTATTTTAAGAGGCAAAGTGTGTCCATTGGCAGAGCAAGCTGCATTTTGCAGATAGCATATATTTATTTTAGCATTTGAATTGCAATGACAGTGTGAGGTGGCAGTTTACAGAGCAACTGACATTTTGCAGATAAGACATTATGTTTTCTTTGGAAAGCCACAACATTCAGGAGGCAAAGTCTGAAAAAGATGAACATTGAGATCATGGCATTTTCTACGGGGTCTCAGATGTTGTCGAGGCCTTTGTGTAAGCTTGCTCAGTGGGAATGCACCAAAGCCGCAGAAAACTAGTCAAGGGCTTCGTTTAAGGACCCGAAGCTTTGCACTAAAGTTTATGAATAGCCTTTTGGGGCGGGAGCTCTGGTCATCTCCAATATTAATGCTTACCCCAATCCAACGCCGGCATCTCCACATCATCTCCAATATCATAGAGTTTACTGGAAACAGGTCATTTGGCCCAATTGGTCTATGCTCCACATGATCCTCCGCCGACCCCATTTGGTTCACCCTATCATCTCCTATTTTCCTTATATAGTTACTTAGATTCCTCTTAAATGCACTTATGCTATTTGCCTCAACTACACCATGTAACTCCACATTCTAATCATTTTCTGGGTAGTTTCTCTGACGTTTCTTATCAGAATTCCGGCCTTTGAATTCTCCCTTGAAACCTGATGTATGGTCAGTGATGGAAGGGAGTGTTGGACTGGACTTCCAAAGCTTTAGAAGCTTTGGTCTTTATCCAATTTTGCAAGTGATTCTTTTACAAGGAGACTGAGCATTATTTCCCACTCTTCCAGCTTGCCTCTGCCATACTCAAACATGGCAAGCACATTACCTGCACCCTGAGTAATATCAGCCAAACAACAGCCTGTGCAACTGTCAGTACCAGTCTGATTTCTCACCTGCAAAAGCAAAGAGGTCACTTTCTACCTATTTACATTCTAAAGCAGTAAGATCGGGCTCTGGGGTTTGTACACATTGCAGAATTCCCCTCCCTGAGCCCATGGTGTCATACAGTGCACATATGTAGCTGTAGATGTTCTTTCCCACAATGTAATCTTTCAATCCATCCTATGAATGTCTGGCTAGTATGTGACCATCAGTAGAATGAGATATATCTCTGACAATGTTTCTAATAGCTGGTGTAGTGGTATTGTCGCTAGACTAGGAAAAGGTAATGTTCTGGGGACCTGGGTTCGAATCCCATCATGGCAGATGGTGAAATTTAAATTTAATAAAAATTCAGAATTAAGAATCTATTGATGACCATGAAACCATTGTCGATTGTCGTTAAAAACCCATCTGGTGCACTAATGTCCTTTAGGGAAGGAAATCGGCCATCTTTACCTGGGTCTGGCCTACTCAAGGTCCACAGCAATGTGGTTGACTTTTAAATACCCTCATGGATGAACAATAAATGCTGGCCCAGCCAGCAATGCCCAGATCTCATCAACGAATAAAAAAACGTCATATATTCCTCCATTATTTAACCTTACATAGAGTCCACAATTTGAGATTTTGGAGTCTAAGGCTCCCCCCTGGCTTCAGATATCTTTTTGAATTCCACATTCAACCGCTGAATGCAGGGTCAATGCATCCCCTCATCAAATAGGGGTCACTGTTTAAATATAAGGAGTCAATCATTTAAGACAGAGATGAAGAGATTTTTTTTTCTCTCAGCGTCTCTGGACTCCCTTCCTCAAAAGGCAGTGGAAGCAGAGTCTTTGAATATTTTTAAGGTCGAGCTCAATTGGTTCTTGATTAACAAGGGGGGGGGGGGTGGTGGAAAGTTATCGGGGGTCGGTAGGAATGTGGGGTTGAATTTACAATCAGATCAGGCATGATCTTGTTGAATGGCAAAGCAGGCTCGAGGGGCAGAGTGGCATACTCCTGCTTCTAATTTGTATGTATGTACGTAAATGGATAATTGGACACAAAATAAATCTCTGATGCTTCAACAAGTATGAAAGCTTCCTGCAACACAGCCCAAAGCATCAGGCACCATTGCACTTTGACGTATTATTCACAATTTTGCTCTACCACAAGGACTAAAGATGGCAGTTGAGGAAAACCGTCAATCCACTAAAAGAAGACTTTGTGACACGAAGTATTCTGAGGAAGCTGTAAGGGCCCAAATATTTTACCCACATGCCAGAACCTCCATCACCATCCATGGGTATGTCCAGTCTCACTAGTTGCGTGGCAACAGCACAGTTGTACACTGTGCCCCTGAGAATCCTTAACAATGACCCTGGACCCCCATGAAGTCTTGTAGCATCAGGTCAAATATGGGCAATGAAATCTCCTAATATTGCCGCTGACTACCTTCCTCCAATTGATGAATCCATTTTCCTCTATGTTGAACACCTCTTGGAAGAGGTACTGATGGTAGCAAGGGCATAGATTTTCCTCTACATGGGGAATTTCAATGTCCATTAATAAGAGTGGCTTAGTAGCACTAATACTGGCCCAATCCTGAAAGACTAGCCCTGTGGCAATTGGGCAAAGAACAACCATGAGTCAAAAAGTCTACTTCACCTGGACCCGACCGGGTCTGTCTTTAATAGCATCGATGAGAGTGATAACAGCACACTTATTGTGGATAAGAAGCCCTGTTTTCACAGTGAGGATACCACCGATTGTATCATGTGGCATCTCTACCGTATTAAATGGGAATGATTTAAAAAAGATCTAGCAACTCAAAACTGGTCATCCATGTGAATTGTATTCAACCACAATATACCCAGAATATACTGCAGTTTGTCATAATCGTCAAGCCAGGGGATCAGTTCTGGTTCAATGATGAGCTCAAAGGGAGTGTGCCACGTGAGCAGATCTGAGTAGGTTCTGCAGATGTCCCTTTCGGTAAAGACTATGCCCATGGAACTCTGGTTGGCTACTGCTCTCAGCTGATGCTAAAGAGATTAAATCCTCAAAGGAAAGAAATAGGAATTTTACCAAGGAAGTTCAGAACTTTAAAGGACTTCGTAGCTGAAATTTTGCCATATATGCTCAGGGAACTGCCTAGCAAATTCTTGAGATCCATCTTGGTTGCATCTGCTTTAATATGTAATTTATAGCACTGTGCCGACACAGTGAGACACAGGTGAGACTTCCTTCCAAGGATGGACGGAAGTCCCAGCCACTGCCAATCAATGGTGAGAGTTGCCGATAGTGCGTTACAGGCCGACTGGAGTCAGTGAGTTCACCATCCTTAAAATCCTATCCTTAAAATCACAGGATAGTTACTGCACAATTTGGCCCATCATGTACCAGTGCTCTGCATGATTAACCCAACCTGTTCATTGGTCTGGCCTACATGTGACTCCAGAGCCACAGCAAAGTGGTTGACTCTCAACTGCCTTCAGGCAACTAGGGATGGGCAATAAATGTTGGCCAGCCAGTGACACCCATGTCCCATGAATGAATAACAGAAAAGCTGGCACTGATGCCATCCTTTCCTTCCTACCTGATCCTGCATATTGATGTCTGGTGGCTCCCTAGAGGTGCAGATTCCTCCATTAACCTGTCTTCTAAATTACGTGCAGTCAGTAATTAAGCTAGTGACTGCAGCTCTGAGATTGAATGACAGCATTGCCTGATTGTCAGTGCCATCTTTCTAACCCTCCACTATCTGGGCAGCTTCAAGTCCTTGAGTACCTGAAATGAGAAAAAGAATAAGGGTTAGGTTGCAGTAAGGGGAGAGCAGAAAGTTAGAAGTGCACACTTACACTATTTGCAGCTTCTCAGGGTGAGATTGAGAGATGAGGAAAAGGGGAGCTAAAGAAACAGGATTAGGCATGCAAATATGCTCATCATCAATGGCTTCACATCTGTGGGTGTCTTATACTTACCCATCTGTACTTATTATTAATTCGGAGATCAAAGTGCTATGGCTGACAAAGTATACATTTGGTGTTGAAATTCTAGTATAACTTTAGCAGAACCTCCTCTGTTGTCCTCCATCCCTGGAAAATGGTGTGGTTCTAGTTGTATCTGCTGGCAGTGGAAGTTCTGTCTTCTTGCAAGCTCAAGGAAGAGGATCCATGAGTATGCAAGGAGCTATGGAGGACATGGCAGGGACCAGGGTCTAAAGCAACCTCCCCTCGACCCCCGCCTCCCTAGAACGAGTTGGCAGATACTAAAGTTTCTGGCTGCCATGAGCAGAGTTGTGAATGAAGTGGCATTGTGCCCACCTATTCGCTGGTAAAGAGGCATCCTGGTGATGCCTCAACTCTGTCAGAGTCAGCACTGGTGGGCACAATGCCAGTGTAATCACTGAGATCACGATCACTGCATTTTAAGTCCATTGTTGTTTACTGCAGTGACAATGACTACTCCCATACCCTCACAGCCCCTCTTCTCAGTTGGAATTTTACAACTTATGGCACAGGTCTTATATTTGAGGAAAAGTGCTTGGTTCAATTACAATATGTAAAGATATAAAAATAACTTTAAATTTACATCAGCATCTTCCGATCACATCACCCTTCTTCCGTTTGTAGAACACAGGAACAAGAGTAAGGCATTTGGCACCTCAAGCCTACTCTGCCATCCAGTTAAATAATGGTAAAACTGCATCTTCACTCCATTACTTGCCATTGTCTATAATGTATCTTGAAACACTATCATCATTTTTTCACATTTTTAAAAGTTATTCATCAAGTAATTTATTTACTAAAAGCGTAGCCCTCTGCCAAATGTTTAAAATGGACTGTGTTAATATTCAAATTCTTTCTACATCACTTTTCTTTACTGAGAGGAAAGGGTATAAGGATAACTTCCTTGCTTCACATTCACAGAGTCTCACCCTCCGGCTGCACACATTGGAAGATCCACAGCACACTAGGCATGATTTTCCAACTATCTAAGGAACTGAAAATTGGTAAGCTCCCTTAGACCTGTCATTCAGATTGCCCTCAATGTGCTCAACCTAGCTGATACCTTATACCCAAGTGTTAAAAGGAAAAAAATCATTCCCCCTAGTTTTTAATAATTATAATTAGAGTAAATATATTGGCCACAATATTGAGCACCGAGTGCTCATAGTTTTGGCACATAGGAAGACGGCTGTGGTTGTGGAGGGTCAGTCATCTCAGCTCCAGGACATCTCTGCAGGAGTCCCTCAGGGTAGTGTCCTCGGCCCAACATCTTCAGCTGCTTCATCAATGACCTTCCCTCCATCATAAGGTCAGAAGTGGGGGTGTTCGCCAATGATTGTGCAATGTTCAGCACCATTCGCGACTCCTCAGATATTGAAGAAGTCCATGTCCAAATGAAACAAGATCAGGACATTATCCAGGCTTGGGCTGACAAGTGGCAGGTAACATTCTTGCCACACCAATGCCAGGCAATGAACATCACCAATAAGAGACACTCTAACCACCGCCCCTTGACATTCAATGTTGTTACCATCGCTGAATCCCCCACTGTCAACATCCTTAGGGTTACCATTGACCATAAACTCAACTGGAATTGCCACATAAACACATTGGCTACAAGAGCAGGTCAGAGGCTAGGAATACTGTCGCGAGTAACTCACCTCCTGACTCCCCAGAGCCTGTCCACCATCTACAAGGCACAAGTCAGGAATGTGACGGAATACTCCCCACTTGCCTGATGGGTGCAGCTCCAACAACACTCAGGAAGCTTGACGTCATCCAGGACAGAGCAGCCCACTTGATTGCCACTACGTCCACAACCATCCACTCCCTCCACACCGATGTGCAGTAGCAGCAGTGTGTACTATCTACAAGATGCACTGCAGTAATTAGACAGCACCTTCAAAACGCACAACCACTTCCATCTAGAAGGACAAGGGCAGCAGATACATGGGGACAACTGCAGCTGCAAGTTTCCCTCCAAGCCACTTATCTTCCTGACTTGGAAATATCGCCGTCCTTCACAGTCACTGGGTCAAAATCCTG
This sequence comes from Mustelus asterias, assembly GCF_964213995.1. Classification (NCBI taxonomy): domain Eukaryota; kingdom Metazoa; phylum Chordata; class Chondrichthyes; order Carcharhiniformes; family Triakidae; genus Mustelus; species Mustelus asterias. The sequence continues at coordinate 17,625,787 of NC_135820.1, forward strand.
GAATTTCCTCCCTAAAGGCATTGTGGGTCAACCCACAGCACGTGGACTGCAGCATTTCAGGAAGGCAGCTCACCACCACCTTCTCAAAGGCAACTAGGGACTGGCAATAAATGCTGGCCAGTCAGAGACGCCTATGCCCCATGAATGAATAATAATAAAAAGTTTTGGTGCAACGAGTATAGTTTTATTACTAAAATGGCATCTGCATTGTGTGCACACACTTCTAACACTACTCACACTAAATGCCATTGTGATAAGTGCATTAGAACCATAGAACCATAGAAAATTACAGCTCAGAAACAGGCCTTTTGGCCCTTCTTGTCTGTGCCGAACCATTTTATGCCTAGTCCCACTGACCTGCACTTGGACCATATCCCTCCACACCCCTCTCATCCATGAACCCGTCCAAGTTTTTCTTAAATGTTAAAAGTTTGTCAGCATTTACCACTTTATCCGGCAGCTCATTCCACACTCCCACCACTCTCAGCGTGAAGAAGCCCCCCCTAATATTCCCTCTAAACTTTTCTCCTTAACCCATGCCCTCTGGTTTTTTTCTCCCCTAGCCTCAGCGGAAAAAGCCTGCTTGCATTCACTCTATCTATACCCATCAAAATCTTATACACCTCTATCAAATCTCCCCTCAATCTACTACGCTCCAGGGAATAAAGTCCCAACCTATTCAATCTCTCTCTGTAACTCAGCTTCTCAAGTCCCGGCAACATCCTTGTGAACCTTCTCTGCACTCTTTCAATCTTATTTACATCCTTCCTGTAACTAGGTGACCAAAACTGTACACAATACTCCAAATTCGGCCTCACCAATGCCTTATATACCTTACCATAACACTCCATTAGTGCAGGCACTAGGAATGTGCACTAGGTACAGCAGTGTAGCGGTTATGTCACTGGACTAATAATCGAAAGGTCAGGACAAATGATGTTGGCACATGCTCTTTATGTCAGTAGAGGAGAGTTCATTGTGTTTATGAAACAGAGAGAAGCAGGCACTGTTTGAACTTTTGCAGAGTTGGTGCAGACTCAATGGGCTGAATGGCCTCCTATTGCAGAGATTCTATGACAGCGACGTGCCCAGTCACTCACCATGTTCGGGTCCCGTCTCTACATCATCCTCTAAAGGATGCACAGTATATAAGCTGGTGAACACAAGTTTGAGATCGCGTGACTGAGTTTCTTCATCTTCAGTGTCCTGCTCAACTTGGGCTTCAGGGTCACATGCCCCTGACAGGCCAGGTGGCTGATTTGGGTATCGGAAAAGGGAAAGGCAGAGGGTAGGATTGTAGTGAGGGTGGGAGGGGAAAGTAAGAGGGGCATCAGCAGCTTGCATATCCAAATACATTATGGGATGAGGGGGAAAATGTGGATTAGGTGGGAACATAATCATCTTTTATGGTTTCAGCCCCATTGGTTCAAGTTCCTTGAACGTATCTATACTCGAATCATAGAATGGTTACAGCACAGAAAGAGGCCATTCAGCACATTGGCTGGAATTTTACCACCTCGCCTGCCCCAGAATCGGGACGGGTGAGGCACGCAGAACGGCATTCTCCTTTGGCCTCGGGTGGGATATTACTAGCCTCGGGCGGGCGAGGTGGTAAAATTCCGGTAATTGTCTCTGTGCCCAGTAAAATCTTTTCTCTTCAGATAATAATCCAATTTCTTTTTGAAAACAGCAATTGTATCTGTCTCCACCACATGCTCAGGCATTGCATTCCAGATCCAAATGACTGGTTGCATAATGGTTTTTTCCTCATGTCGCCTCTATTTCTTTTGTTAATAACCTTGGTGTTCTTGACCTTTTGATGGTGGAAACTGTTTCTCCCCATTTACACGCTCATGATTTTCAACAGGTCTAGCAAATCTCCTCTCAACTTTCTCTTCTCCAAGGAGAACAATCACGGCAGTGCCAATTTACCACACAACCGGAGTCTCTCATCCTCGGAACCATTCTCATAAATCTTTTCTGTATCCTTTCTAAAACCTTTCCATCCTTCCTCTTGGGGTTGAACGAGTGTTTTATGAACTTACTTTTCTACTCTGTGACCTTATGTATAAAATGAAGGATTCAGTATAATTTATTCACTGCTTTGTCAACCTGCCCTGCCATTTTCCATGGTTTATGCGCATCTATACCCAAGTCTTTCTGCTCTTCCCCTTCTAGTAGAATCGTAGTGCCAGGGACCTGAATTTGATTCCCAGCTTGGGTCACTGTCTGTGTGGAGTTTGCACTTTCTTTCCGTATCTCCGTGAGTTTCCTCCGGGTGCTCTGGTTTCTTCCCACACTCCAAAGATGTCCAGGTTAGGTGGATTGGCCATGATAAATTGCCCCTTAGTGTCAAGGGATTTGCAAGGTAAATACATGGATTATGGGAATAGGGCCTGGGTGGGATTGTTGTCAGTGCAGGCTCGATGTGCTGAATGGCCTCCTTCTGCACTGTAGGGATTCTATAATTCTCTACATTATATTTCATTTGTCATGTGTATGTCTAAATCAGCCTGTCTCAATCTCTTTAAGTCTACCACTAGCCTCCTCACAGTTCACAATACTACCAAGTCTTGCATCATTTTCAAATTTTAAAATTCTGCCCTGTACACCCATGTTGAGATTTTATTTTATTAATTTTTGGGTCATGGGAGTCGCTGGTTGGCCAGCATTTATAGCCGAATCCCTAGTTGCCCTTGAGAAGGTGGTGGTGAGCTGCCTTCTTGAATCGCTGCAGTCCATGTTCTGTGGGTTGACTCACAATGCCGTTAGGGAGGGAATTCCAGGATTTTGACCCAGCGATTGTGAAGGAACGGCCGATATATTTCCAAGTCAGGTAGGCGAGTGGCTTGGAGGGGAAATTGCAGGTGGTGGTGTTCCCATGTATCTGCTGTCCTTGTCCTTCTAGATGGAAGTAGTCATGAGTTTGGAAGGTGTTGTCTAAGGATTTTTGGTGAATTGCTGCAGTGCATCTTGTAGATAGTCCACACTGCTGCTACTGAGCATCAGTGGTGGAGGGAGTGGATGTTTGTACATGTGGTGCCAATCAAGCGGGGCTGCTCTATCTGGATGGTGTCGAGCTTCTTGAGTGTTGTTGGAGCTGCACCCATCCAGGCAGGTGGGAGTATTCCATTACAGTCCTGATTTGTGCCTTGTAGATGGTGGACAGGCTTTGGGGAGTCAGGAGGTGAGTTCTCGCCGCAGCTTTCCGAGCCCCTGACCTGCTCTTGTAGCCACTGAGTTCATGTGGTGAGTCCAGTTGAGTTTCTGGTCAATGGTAACCCCAAGGATGTTGACAGTGGGGGATTGTCAAGGGGCGGTTGTTAAGAGTTTTTCTTATTAATGATGGTCATTGCCTAGCATTTGTGTGGCGTGTATGTTACTTGCCACTTGTCAGCCCAAGCCTGGATATTGTCCAGATCTTGTTGCATTTGGATATGGACTGCTTCAGTTTCTGAGGAGTCGTGAAGAGTGCTGGACAATAGTGCAATCATCGGCAAACATCCCCACTTCTGGCCTTATGATGGAAGGAAGATCATTGATGAAGCAGCTGAAGATGGTTGGGCCAAGGACACTACCCTAAGGAACTCCAGCAGAAATATCCTGGAGCTGAGAAGACTGACTCTCCACGACCACAACCATCTTCCTATGTGCCAGGTATGATTCCAACCAGCGGAGAGTTTGCTGCCTCATACCCATTAATTCCAGTTTTGTTAGATTATAAATATAAGTCAAGTAAAACACTGATCCTTCCATATATCATTCCCCCAGTCACAAGTAAAAAAAGTCTTCTGTAATTCATGTATTTAATAGGATTGAATTAAGTAACTAAACTGTTGCATAATGAAAATCTAGCTATGTTAAGGACTAATGTTTCAAAATACCATATAGTGCAAAATAAAATGCCTAAAGGCGCTAATGCTTATTTCCATAAACAGTATAGTTTTACTGACGGCTGGGGACTAAAATGATTAATACATGGGGAAACAACATCTTAGTAGATTTAGAAATGATATGGCCAACACATTTTCTCAGAGCTCCTGGAACTCAAAATTTCCCATGACACCACTGCTTTGAAGGGGTCAGTGTCCTTGGGTGGAACTTGCCATGGGAATTGTAGCAGGCAGGGGCAGACCAGGCAAAGGTCCATTGGCCTCGGGCAGGGTTTTCCAGTCTTGGAGTGTGCACAGTCAGAAAATCCTGCCCCTTGTCTTTCTAGGTGGTAAAGGTTATGCATTTGGAAGGGGCTGTTGGGAGAAGGTAATGTGGCCCATGTACAAAGTATATAGGAAAACACAGAAGTCCATTTGTGCACAGCACAGCCTCACAACAGCAATGAGATAAATAACCAGTTGATCCGATTTTTACTGATATTGGTTAAAGGATAAATACTGGTCCAGACACTGGTTTAATTCTCTGGTCTGTCTCTTAAATAGTGTCATGGGATCATTGATAGCTATCTGAAAGGATAGATATTAACTTACTGACTTCGTAAGTTAATCGTGATTGATCACATGGAAAATTCCCTCAGTCTTCTCCATTCCATCATTCTGGGAGCATCTGCACAAAACAGGTGTTGGAAGCCTCTTAGTTGTTTGCTGCAGAACCACTTCACTTTTGGTTGATTTTGCGAGTTACGCCTGTTGCTACTTATCATACTGAACTTTGTGCATTATAGCTAGTGCAATATTTACTTCTGCGATTCAGCATTCCTGCAGTAAACACCTTGAGCAACAGCATAACAGCATTCTTCCTGCCATTGGCTGCCTGTCCTAGCTGCAATCCCAATGCTCAGTAAGGGAAATTCAGTGGCTTGCCATTGCCTTTGGTCAGCACAGGAATTGGCCGAGCAATCACCATTCCTCAATGTTGGAGAAAAAGTAATTCTGGGATAGGAAGGATAGGCACTTGTGCCTTGGGCTTCCAGCTGCTGTTACCTCAGAACGATTTTATCTGGCTCCTGTGCAGCTAAATTACACCAGTTCAGTTATAGGACATGTTTTCATTTCAATTTTTAAATGGTCCTTTTATTTTGCAGTGATTGGTGGGAATCAGAAATCAATACACCAGTGGGATCAGTGGGAGAGCAGGTACCAATTTCACCAGACAGAACAATGTGATAGTCACTTGTTAGAGAAATCGCACACTCAGTGATCACTGGTTAGGGAGATCACTGACTCAGTGTGATCCGGGTTAGAGAGATTACTGACTCAGTGTGATCACTGGTTAGGGAGATCATGACACAGTGTGAACAAAGAACAATACAGCACAGGAACAGGCCCTTCGGCCCTCCAAGCCTGCGCCGCTCATAGAAACATAGAAAAACTACAGCACAAAACAGGCCCTTCTGCCCCACAAGTTGTGCCGAACATATCCCCACCTTCTAGGCCTACCTATAACCCTCCATCCTATTAAGTCCCATGTACTCATCCAGGAGTCTCTTAAAAGACCCTATTGAGTTAGCCTCCACCACCACTGACGGCAGCCGATTCCACTCGCCCACCACCCTCTGTGTGAAAAACCTCCCCCTAACATTTCCCCTGTACATCGAATCTTAGAAAAACTACAGCACAAAACAGGCCCTTCGGCCACAAAACAGGCCCTTCATGTGCCCACTAGACCATTCTTTTGTATGCCTCTATTCCCAGTCTGTTCATGTGGTTATCGAGATAAGTCTTAAACAATCCCAGCGTGTCCGCCTCAATCACTTTGCTTGGCAGTGCATTCCAGGCCCCCACCACCCTCTGTGTAAAATACGTCCCCCTGACATCTATGTTGAACCTTGCCCTCCACACCTGGAACCCGTGACCCCTTGTGTTCGTCACCTCAGACCTGGGAAAAAGCTTCCCACTGTTCACCCTATCTATGCCCTTCATAATTTTATACACCTCTATTAGGTCGCCCCTCATCCTCCATCTTTCCAGTGAGAACAATCCCAGTTTATTCAATCTCTCCTCATAGCTAAGACCCTCCATACCAGGCAACATCCTGATAAACCTTCTTTGTACTCTCTCCAAAGCCTCCACGTCCTTCTGGTAGTGTGGCGACCAGAACTGGACGCAGTATTCCAAATGTGGCGAACCAACGTTCTATACAGCTGCAACATCATATGCCAACTTTTATATTCTATGCCCCGTCCAATAAAGGCAAGCATGCCATATGCCTTCTTCACCACCCTCTCCACCTGTGCTGCCACCTTTAAGGATCTGTGGACTTGTACACCCAGGTCCCTCTGTCTATACTTCTGATGGTTCTGCCATTTACTGTATAGCTCCCCCTTACATTAGATCTACTGAAATGCATCACTTCGCATTTATCTGGATTAAATTCCATCTGCCATTTCTCCGGCCAATCTTCCAGCCTATCTATATCCTGCTGTATTCACTGACAATGTTCATCACTATCCGCAACTCCAGCAATCTTCGTGTCGTCCGCAAACCTACTGATCACACCAGTTACATCTTCCTCCAAATCATTTATATATATCACAAACAGCAGAGGTCCCAGTACAGAGCCCTGCGGAACTCCACTAGTCACAGACCTCCAACCGGAAAAAGACCCCTCCACTGCTACCCTCTGTCTTCTATGGCTAATCATGATGTGGAGATGCCGGCGTTGGACTGGGGTAAGCACAGTAAGAAGTCTCACAACACCAGGTTAAGTCCAACAGGTTTATTTGGTAGCAAATACCATAAGCTTTTGGAGCAGAGCTCCTTCGTCAGATGGAGTGGATATCTGTTCTCAAACAGGGCACAGACACAGAAATCAAATTACAGAATACTGATTAGAATGCAAATCTCGACAGCCAGCCAGGTCTTAAATGTACAGACAATGTGGGTGGAGGGAGCATTCAACACAGGTTAAAGAGATGTGTATTGTCTCCAGACAGAACAGCTTGTGAAATTCTGCAAGTCCAGGAGGCAAGCTGTGGGGGTTACTGATAATGTGACATAAATCCAACATCCCGGTTTAGGCCGTCCTCATGTGTGCGGAACTTGGCTATCAGTTTCTGCTCAGCGACTCTGCGCTGTCATGTGTCATGAAGGCCGCCTTGGAGAACGCTGACCTGAAGATCCAAGGCTGAATGCCCGTGACTGCTGAAGTGCTCCCGCACAGGAAGAGAACAGTCTTGCCTGGTGATTGTTGAGCGGTGTTCATTCATCCGTTGTCGTAGCGTCTGCATGGTTTCCCCAATGTACCATGCCTCGGGACATCCTTTCTTGCAGCGTATCAGGTAGACAACGTTGGCCGAGTTGCAAGAGTAGGTACCGTGTACCTGGTAGATGGTGTTCTCACGTGAGATGATGGCATCCGTGTCGATGATCCGGCACGTCTTGCAGAGGTTGCTGTGGCAGGGTTGTGTGGTGTCGTGATCACTGTTCCCCTGAAGGCTGGGTAGTTTGCTGCGGACAATGGTCTGTTTGAGGTTGTGCGGTTGTTTGAAGGCAAGAAGTGGGGGTGTGGGGATGGCCTTGGCGAGATGTTCGTCTTCATCAATGTCATGTTGAAGGCTCCGGAGGAGATGCCATAGCTTCTCTGCTCCGGGGAAGTACTGGACGACGAAGGGTACTCTGTCCACTGTGTCCCGTGTTTGTCTTCTGAGGAGGTCGGTGCGGTTTTTCGCTGTGGCGCGTCGGAACTGTTGATCGATGAGTCAAGCGCCATATCCTGTTCTTATGAGGGCATCTCTCAGCGTCTGGAGGTGTCTGTTGCGATCCTCCTCATCCGAGCAGATCCTGTGTATTCGGACGGCTTGTCCGTAGGGGATAGCTTCTTTTACATGTTTAGGGTGGAAGCTGGAGAAGTGGAGCATCATGAGGTTATCCGTGGGCTTGCGGTACAGTGAGGTGCTGAGGTGACCATCCTTAATGGAGATGCGTGTGTCCAAGAATGCAACCGATTCCAGAGAGTAGGTCCATGGTGAGTCTGATGGTGGGATGGAACTTGTTGATGTCATCATATAGTTGTTTCAGTGATTGTTCACCATGACTCCAAAGGAAGAAAATGTCATCGATGTATCTAGTGTATAGCTAGTGTAGTCATGGGACCTTGTCAAACGCTTTACTAAAATCCAGATAGACGACATCCACGGCCCTTCCCTCGTCAATCGTTTTTGAGACCTCCTCAAAAAACTCAACCAAATTTGTGAGGCATGCCCTCCCTCGTACAAAACCATGCTGTCTATCGCTAATGAGATAATGTGGTCACTGGTTAGGGAGATCACTGACTCAGTGTGATCACTGGTTAGGGAGATCACTGACTCAGTATGATCACTGGTTAGGGGGATCACTGATGCAGTGTGATCACTGGTTAGGGAGATTACTGACTCGGTGTGATCCTGGTTAGGGAGATCACTGATTTGATGTGATCCTGGTTAGGGAGATCACTGATTCGGTGTGATAACTGGTTAGGGAGATCACTGACTCGGTGTGATCACTGGTCAGGTAGATCACTGACTCGGTGTGATCCTGGTTAGGGAGATCACTGACTCAGTGTGATCCTGGTTAGGGGGATGACTGACGCAGTGTGATCACTGGTTAGGGAGATCACTGACTCGGTGTGATCCTAGTTAGGGAGGTCACTGATTCGGTGTGATCACTGGTTAGGGAGATCACTGACTCGGTGTGATCGGGGTTAGGGAGATCACTGATTCGGTGTGATTCCTGGTTAGGGAGATCACTGACTCGGTGTGCTCATGGTTAGGGAGATTACTGACTCAGTGTGATCACTGGTTATGGAGATCACTGGCTCGGTGTAATCCTGGTTAGGGAGATCACTGACTCGGTGTGATCCTGGTTAGGGAGATCACTAACTCGGCGTGATCACTGGTTAGGGAGATCACTGACTCAGTGTGATCACTGGTTAGGGAGATCACTGACTCAGTGTGATCCTGGTTAGGGAGATCACTGACTCAGTGTGGTCCTGGTTAGGGAGATCACTGACTCAGTGTGATCCAGGTTATGCAGATCACTGACTCCGTGTGATCACTGGGTAGGGAGATCACTGACTCTGTGTGATCACTGGTTTGGGAGATCACTGACTTTCTGTGATCACTGGTTAGGGAGATCACTGACTCAGTGTGATCACTGGTTAGGGAGATCACAGACCCGGTGCGATCACTGGTTAGGGAGATTACTGACTCAGTCTGATCACTGATTAGGGAGATGGCTGACTCAGTGTGATCACTGGTTAGGGAGATCACTGACTCAGTGTGATCCTGGTTAGGGAGATCGCTGACTCAGTGTGATCCTGGTTAGGCAGATCACAGACTCAGTGAGATCACTGGATACGGAGATCACTGACTCAGTGTGATCCTGGTTAGGCAGGTCACTGACTTGGTGTGATCCTGGTTAAGGAGATCGCTGACCCGGTGTTATCACTGTTAAGGGACATCACGGACTCGGTGTGATCAATGGTTAAGGGAGATCACTGACACAGTGTGATTACTGGTTAGGGAGATCACTGACTCGGTGTGATCACTGGTTAGGGAGATCACTGACTCGGTGTGATCACTGGTTATGGAGATCACTGACTCGGTGTGATCCTGGTTAGGGAGATCACTGACTTCGGTGTGATCACTGGGTGGGGGGATCACTGACTCAGTGTGGTCACAGGGTAGGGAGATCACTGAGTCAGTGTGATCATGGTTAGGGAGATCACTGACTCAGTGTGATCACTGGTTAGGGAGATCACTGACTCAGTGTGATCACTGGTTCAGGAGATCACTGACTCAGGGTGATCCTGGTTAGGGAGATCACTGACTCGGTGTGATCCGAGTTAAGGAGATCACTGACTCAGGGTGATCACTGTTTAGCGAGATCACAGACTCAGTGTGATCACTGGTTAGGGAGACAAATGACTCAGTGTGATCACTGGTTAGGGAGATCGCTGACTCAGTGTGATCACTGGTTAGGGAGATCACTGACTCAGTGTGATCCTGGTTCGGCAGATCACTGACTCCGTGTGATCACTGGTTATGGAGATCACTGACTCAGTGTGATCCTGGTTAGGCAGATCACTGACTCTGTGTGATCACTGGTTAGGGAGATCACTGACGCGGTGTGATCATTGGTTAGGGAGATCACTGACTCAGGGTGATCACTGGTTACGGAGATCACTGACTCAGTGTGAACACTGGTTAAGGGGGATCACTGACTCAGTGTGATCACTGGTTGGGGAGATCACTGACTCGGTGTTATCACTGGTTAGGGAGATCACTGACTCAGTGTGATACTGGTTCGGGAGATCACTGACTCGGTGTGATCCTGGTTATGGAGATCACTGACTCAGTGTGATCACTCGTTACGGAGATCACTGACTCAGTGTGATCCTGGTTAGGCAGATCACAGACTCTGTGTGATCACTGGTTAGGGAGATCACTGACTCGGTGTGATCATTGGTTAGGGAGATAACTGACACTGTGTGATCACTGGTTACGGAGATCACTGACTCAGTGTGATCACTGGTTAGGGAGATTACTGACTCTGTGTGATCACTGGTTAGGGAGATCAGTGACTCAGTGCGGTCCTGGTTAGGGAAATCACTGACACAGTGAGATCCTGGTTATGGAGATCACTGACTCGGTGTGATCCTGGTTAGGGAGATCACTGACTCAGTGTGATCACTCGTCAGGGAGATCACAGACTCAGTGTGATCACTGGTTAGGGAGATCCCTGACTCAGTGTGATCACTGGTTCGGGAGATCACTGACTCAGCTTGATCCTGGTTAGGGAGATCACTGACTCAGGGTGATCACTGGTTACGGAGATCACTGACTCAGTGTGATCACTGGTTATGGAGATCACTGACTCAGTGTGAACACTGGTTAAGGGGGATCACTGACTCAGTGTGATCACTGGTTAGGGAGATCACTGACTCGGTGTTATCACTGGTTAGGGAGATCACTGACTCAGTGTGATACTGGTTCGGGAGATCACTGACTCGGTGTGATCCTGGTTAGGGAGATCACTGACTCAGTGTGATCACTCGTTACGGAGATCACTGACTCAGTGTGATCCTGGTTAGGCAGATCACTGACTCTGTGTGATCACTGGTTCGGGAGATCACTGACTCGGTGTGATCATTGGTTAGGGAGATAACTGACTCTGTGTGATCACTGGTTACGGAGATCACTGACTCAGTGTGATCACCGGTTAGGGAGATTACTGACTCTGTGTGATCACTGGTTAGGGAGATCAGTGACTCAGTGCGGTCCTGGTTAGGGAAATCACTGACACAGTGTGATCCTGGTTATGGAGATCACTGACTCGGTGTGATCCTGGTTAGGGAGATCACTGACTCAGTGTGATCACTCGTCAGGGAGATCACAGACTCAGTGTGATCACTGGTTAGGGAGATCCCTGACTCAGTGTGATCACTGGTTCGGGAGATCACTGACTCAGCTTGATCCTGGTTAGGGAGATCACTGACTCAGGGTGATCACGGGTTAGGGAGATCCCTGACTCAGTGTGATCACTGGTTAGGGAGATCACTGACTCGGTTTTATCACTGGTTAGGGACATCACTGACTCAGTGTGATACTGGTTCGGGAGATCACTGACTCGGTGTGATCCTGGTTAGGGAGATCACTGACTCAGTGTGATCACTCGTTACGGAGATCACAGACTCAGTGTGATCACTGGTTAGGTTGATCACTCACTCAGTGTGATCCTGGTTAGGGAGATCACTGACTCGGTGTGATCCTGGTTCGAGAGATAACTGACTCAGTGTGATCACTGGTTAGGGAGATCACTGACTCTGTGTGATCACTGGTTAGGGTGGTCACTGACTCAGTGTGATCCTGGTTAGGGAGATCACTGACTCAGTGTGATCCTGGTTAGGGAGATCACTGACTCGGTGTGATCCTGGTTAAGGAAATCGCTAACTCGGTGTGATCACTGGTTAAGGGAGATCACGGACTCGGTGTGATCACTGGTTAAGGGAGATCACTGACTGAGTGTGATTACTGGTTAGGGAGACCACTGACCCGGTGTGATCACTGGTTAGGGAGATCACTGACTCGGTGTGATCCTGGTTAAGGGAGATCACTGACTCAGTGTGATCACTGGTTAAGGGAGATCACTGACTGAGTGTGATGACTGGTTAGGGAGATCACTGACTCGGTGTGATCACTGGTTAGGGAGATCACTGACTCAGAGTGATCCTGGTTAGGGAGATCACTGACTCGGTGTGATACTGGTTAAGGAGATCGCTGACTCGGTGTGATCATTGGTTAGGGAGATCACTGACTCTGTGTGATCACTGGTTACGGAGATCACTGACTCAGTGTGATCCTGGTTAGGCAGATCACTGACTCTGTGTGATCACTGGTTAGGGGGATCACTGACTCGGTGTGATCATTGGTTAGGGAGATCACTGACTCTGTGTGATCACTGGTTACGGAGATCACTGACTCTGTGTGAACACTGGTTAAGGGGGATCACTGACTCAGTGTGATCACTGGTTAGGGAGATCACTGTCTCGGTGTTATCACTGGTTAGGGAGATCACTGACTCAGTGTGATATTGGTTCGGGAGATCACTGACTCGGTGTGATCCTGGTTAGGGAGATCACTGACTCAGTGTGATCACTCGTTACGGAGATCACAGACTCGGTGTGATCACCGGTTAGGGAGATTACTGACTCATTGTGATCACTGGTTCGGGAGATCGCTGACTCAGTGTGATCACTGGTTAGGGAGATCACTGACTCAGTGTGATCCTGGTTAGGGAGATCGTTGACTCAGTGTGATCCTGGTTCGGGAGATCACAGACTCTGTGTGATCACTGGTTACGGAGATCACTGACTCAGTGTGATCCTGGTTAGGCAGATCACTGACTCTGTGTGATCACTGGTTAGGGGGATCACTGACTCGGTGTGATCATTGGTTAGGGAGATCACTGACTCTGTGTGATCACTGGTTACGGAGATCACTGACTCAGTGTGATCACTGGTTATGGAGATCACTGACTCTGTGTGAACACTGGTTAAGGGGGATCACTGACTCAGTGTGATCACTGGTTAGGGAGTTCACTGTCTCGGTGTTATCACTGGTTAGGGAGATCACTGACTCAGTGTGATACTGGTTCGGGAGATCACTGACTCGGTGTGATCCTGGTTAGGGAGATCACTGACTCAGTGTGATCACTCGTTACGGAGATCACAGACTCGGTGTGATCACCGGTTAGGGCGATTACTGACTCATTGTGATCACTGGTTCGGGAGATCGCTGACTCAGTGTGATCACTGGTTCGGGAGATCACTGACTCAGTGTGATCCTGGTTAGGGAGATCGTTGACTCAGTGTGATCCTGGTTCGGGAGATCACAGACTCTGTGTGATCACTGGATACGAAGATCACTGACTCAGTGAGATCCTGGTTAGGCAGATCACTGGCTCTGTGTGATCACTGGTTAGGGAGATCACTGACTCAGTGTGATCACTGGTTCGGGAGATCACTGACTCAGGGTGATCCTGGTTAGGGAGATCACTGACTCGGTGTGATCCGAGTTAAGGAGATCACTGACTCAGGGTGATCACTGTTTAGCGAGATCACAGACTCAGTGTGATCACTGGTTAGGGAGACAAATGACTCAGTGTGATCACTGGTTAGGGAGATCGCTGACTCAGTGTGATCACTGGTTAGGGAGATCACTGACTCAGTGTGATCCTGGTTCGGCAGATCACTGACTCCGTGTGATCACTGGTTATGGAGATCACTGACTCAGTGTGATCCTGGTTAGGCAGATCACTGACTCTGTGTGATCACTGGTTAGGGAGATCACTGACGCGGTGTGATCATTGGTTAGGGAGATCACTGACTCAGGGTGATCACTGGTTACGGAGATCACTGACTCAGTGTGAACACTGGTTAAGGGGGATCACTGACTCAGTGTGATCACTGGTTAGGGAGATCACTGACTCGGTGTGATCATTGGTTAGGGAGATAACTGACTCTGTGTGATCACTGGTTATGGAGATCACTGACTCAGTGTGATCACTGGTTAGGGAGATTACTGACTCTGTGTGATCACTGGTTAGGGAGATCAGTGACTCAGTGCGGTCCTGGTTAGGGAAATCACTGACACAGTGTGATCCTGGTTATGGAGATCACTGACTCGGTGTGATCCTGGTTAGGGAGATCACTGACTCAGTGTGATCACTCGTCAGGGAGATCACAGACTCAGTGTGATCACTGGTTAGGGAGATCCCTGACTCAGTGTGATCACTGGTTCGGGAGATCACTGACTCAGCTTGATCCTGGTTAGGGAGATCACTGACTCAGGGTGATCACTGGTTACGGAGATCACTGACTCAGTGTGATCACTGGTTATGGAGATCACTGACTCAGTGTGAACACTGGTTAAGGGGGATCACTGACTCAGTGTGATCACTGGTTAGGGAGATCACTGACTCGGTGTTATCACTGGTTAGGGAGATCACTGACTCAGTGTGATACTGGTTCGGGAGATCACTGACTCGGTGTGATTCTGGTTAGGGAGATCACTGACTCAGTGTGATCACCGGTTAGGGAGATTACTGACTCTGTGTGATCACTGGTTAGGGAGATCAGTGACTCAGTGCGGTCCTGGTTAGGGAAATCACTGACACAGTGTGATCCTGGTTATGGAGATCACTGACTCGGTGTGATCCTGGTTAGGGAGATCACTGACTCAGTGTGATCACTCGTCAGGGAGATCACAGACTCAGTGTGATCACTGGTTAGGGAGATCCCTGACTCAGTGTGATCACTGGTTCGGGAGATCACTGACTCAGCTTGATCCTGGTTAGGGAGATCACTGACTCAGGGTGATCACGGGTTAGGGAGATCCCTGACTCAGTGTGATCACTGGTTAGGGAGATCACTGACTCGGTTTTATCACTGGTTAGGGACATCACTGACTCAGTGTGATACTGGTTCGGGAGATCACTGACTCGGTGTGATCCTGGTTAGGGAGATCACTGACTCAGTGTGATCACTCGTTACGGAGATCACAGACTCAGTGTGATCACTGGTTAGGTTGATCACTCACTCAGTGTGATCCTGGTTAGGGAGATCACTGACTCGGTGTGATCCTGGTTAGAGAGATAACTGACTCAGTGTGATCACTGGTTAGGGAGATCACTGACTCTGTGTGATCACTGGTTAGGGTGGTCACTGACTCAGTGTGATCCTGGTTAGGGAGATCACTGACTCAGTGTGATCCTGGTTAGGGAGATCACTGACTCGTTGTGATCCTGGTTAAGGAAATCGCTGACTCGGTGTGATCACTGGTTAAGGGAGATCACGGACTCGGTGTGATCACTGGTTAAGGGAGATCACTGACTGAGTGTGATTACTGGTTAGGGAGACCACTGACCCGGTGTGATCACTGGTTAGGGAGATCACTGACTCGGTGTGATCCTGGTTAAGGGAGATCACTGACTCAGTGTGATCACTGGTTAGGTTGATCACTCACTCAGTGTGATCCTGGTTAGGGAGATCACTGACTCGGTGTGATCCTGGTTAGAGAGATAACTGACTCAGTGTGATCACTGGTTAGGGAGATCACTGACTCTGTGTGATCACTGGTTAGGGTGGTCACTGACTCAGTGTGATCCTGGTTAGGGAGATCACTGACTCAGTGTGATCCTGGTTAGGGAGATCACTGACTCGGTGTGATCCTGGTTAAGGAAATCGCTGACTCGGTGTGATCACTGGTTAAGGGAGATCACGGACTCGGTGTGATCACTGGTTAAGGGAGATCACTGACTGAGTGTGATTACTGGTTAGGGAGACCACTGACCCGGTGTGATCACTGGTTAGGGAGATCACTGACTCGGTGTGATCCTGGTTAAGGGAGATCACTGACTCAGTGTGATCACTGGTTAAGGGAGATCACTGACTGAGTGTGATGACTGGTTAGGGAGATCACTGACTCGGTGTGATCACTGGTTAGGGAGATCACTGACTCAGAGTGATCCTGGTTAGGGAGATCACTGACTCGGTGTGATACTGGTTAAGGAGATCGCTGACTCGGTGTGATCATTGGTTAGGGAGATCACTGACTCTGTGTGATCACTGGTTACGGAGATCACTGACTCAGTGTGATCCTGGTTAGGCAGATCACTGACTCTGTGTGATCACTGGTTAGGGGGATCACTGACTCGGTGTGATCATTGGTTAGGGAGATCACTGACTCTGTGTGATCACTGGTTACGGAGATCACTGACTCTGTGTGAACACTGGTTAAGGGGGATCACTGACTCAGTGTGATCACTGGTTAGGGAGATCACTGTCTCGGTGTTATCACTGGTTAGGGAGATCACTGACTCAGTGTGATATTGGTTCGGGAGATCACTGACTCGGTGTGATCCTGGTTAGGGAGATCACTGACTCAGTGTGATCACTCATTACGGAGATCACAGACTCGGTGTGATCACCGGTTAGGGAGATTACTGACTCATTGTGATCACTGGTTCGGGAGATCGCTGACTCAGTGTGATCACTGGTTAGGGAGATCACTGACTCAGTGTGATCCTGGTTAGGGAGATCGTTGACTCAGTGTGATCCTGGTTCGGGAGATCACAGACTCTGTGTGATCACTGGTTACGGAGATCACTGACTCAGTGTGATCCTGGTTAGGCAGATCACTGACTCTGTGTGATCACTGGTTAGGGGGATCACTGACTCGGTGTGATCATTGGTTAGGGAGATCACTGACTCTGTGTGATCACTGGTTACGGAGATCCCTGACTCAGTGTGATCACTGGTTAGGGAGATCACTGACTCGGTTTTATCACTGGTTAGGGACATCACTGACTCAGTGTGATACTGGTTCGGGAGATCACTGACTCGGTGTGATCCTGGTTAGGGAGATCACTGACTCAGTGTGATCACTCGTTACGGAGATCACAGACTCAGTGTGATCACTGGTTAGGTTGATCACTCACTCAGTGTGATCCTGGTTAGGGAGATCACTGACTCGGTGTGATCCTGGTTAGAGAGATAACTGACTCAGTGTGATCACTGGTTAGGGAGATCACTGACTCTGTGTGATCACTGGTCGGGTGGTCACTGACTCAGTGTGATCCTGGTTAGGGAGATCACTGACTCAGTGTGTTCCTGGTTAGGGAGATCACTGACTCGGTGTGATCCTGGTTAAGGAAATCGCTGACTCGGTGTGATCACTGGTTAAGGGAGATCACGGACTCGGTGTGATCACTGGTTAAGGGAGATCACTGACTGAGTGTGATTACTGGTTAGGGAGACCACTGACCCGGTGTGATCACTGGTTAGGGAGATCACTGACTCGGTGTGATCCTGGTTAAGGGAGATCACTGACTCAGTGTGATCACTGGTTAGGTTGATCACTCACTCAGTGTGATCCTGGTTAGGGAGATCACTGACTCGGTGTGATCCTGGTTAGAGAGATAACTGACTCAGTGTGATCACTGGTTAGGGAGATCACTGACTCTGTGTGATCACTGGTTAGGGTGGTCACTGACTCAGTGTGATCCTGGTTAGGGAGATCACTGACTCAGTGTGATCCTGGTTAGGGAGATCACTGACTCGGTGTGATCCTGGTTAAGGAAATCGCTGACTCGGTGTGATCACTGGTTAAGGGAGATCACGGACTCGGTGTGATTACTGGTTAGGGAGACCACTGACCCGGTGTGATCACTGGTTAGGGAGATCACTGACTCGGTGTGATCCTGGTTAAGGGAGATCACTGACTCAGTGTGATCACTGGTTAAGGGAGGTCACTGACTGAGTGTGATGACTGGTTAGGGAGATCACTGACTCGGTGTGATCACTGGTTAGGGAGATCACTGACTCAGAGTGATCCTGGTTAGGGAGATCACTGACTCGGTGTGATACTGGTTAAGGAGATCGCTGACTCGGTGTGATCATTGGTTAGGGAGATAACTGACTCTGTGTGATCACTGGTTACGGAGATCACTGACTCAGTGTGATCCTGGTTAGGCAGATCACTGACTCTGTGTGATCACTGGTTAGGGGGATCACTGACTCGGTGTGATCATTGGTTAGGGAGATCACTGACTCTGTGTGATCACTGGTTACGGAGATCACTGACTCTGTGTGAACACTGGTTAAGGGGGATCACTGACTCAGTGTGATCACTGGTTAGGGAGATCACTGTCTCGGTGTTATCACTGGTTAGGGAGATCACTGACTCAGTGTGATATTGGTTCGGGAGATCACTGACTCGGTGTGATCCTGGTTAGGGAGATCACTGACTCAGTGTGATCACTCGTTACGGAGATCACAGACTCGGTGTGATCACCGGTTAGGGAGATTACTGACTCATTGTGATCACTGGTTCGGGAGATCGCTGACTCAGTGTGATCACTGGTTAGGGAGATCACTGACTCAGTGTGATCCTGGTTAGGGAGATCGTTGACTCAGTGTGATCCTGGTTCGGGAGATCACAGACTCTGTGTGATCACTGGTTACGGAGATCACTGACTCAGTGTGATCCTGGTTAGGCAGATCACTGACTCTGTGTGATCACTGGTTAGGGGGATCACTGACTCGGTGTGATCATTGGTTAGGGAGATCACTGACTCTGTGTGATCACTGGTTACGGAGATCACTGACTCAGTGTGATCACTGGTTATGGAGATCACTGACTCTGTGTGAACACTGGTTAAGGGGGATCACTGACTCAGTGTGATCACTGGTTAGGGAGATCACTGTCTCGGTGTTATCACTGGTTAGGGAGATCACTGACTCAGTGTGATACTGGTTCGGGAGATCACTGACTCGGTGTGATCCTGGTTAGAGAGATCACTGACTCAGTGTGATCACTCGTTACGGAGATCACAGACTCGGTGTGATCACCGGTTAGGGCGATTACTGACTCATTGTGATCACTGGTTCGGGAGATCGCTGACTCAGTGTGATCACTGGTTCGGGAGATCACTGACTCAGTGTGATCCTGGTTAGGGAGATCGTTGACTCAGTGTGATCCTGGTTCGGGAGATCACAGACTCTGTGTGATCACTGGATACGAAGACCACTGACTCAGTGAGATCCTGGTTAGGCAGATCACTGGCTCTGTGTGATCACTGGTTAGGGAGATCACTGACTCAGTGTGATCACTGGTTCGGGAGATCACTGACTCAGGGTGATCCTGGTTAGGGAGATCACTGACTCGGTGTGATCCGAGTTAAGGAGATCACTGACTCAGGGTGATCACTGTTTAGCGAGATCACAGACTCAGTGTGATCACTGGTTAGGGAGACAAATGACTCAGTGTGATCACTGGTTTGGGAGATCGCTGACTCAGTGTGATCACTGGTTAGGGAGATCACTGACTCAGTGTGATCCTGGTTCGGCAGATCACTGACTCCGTGTGATCACTGGTTATGGAGATCACTGACTCAGTGTGATCACTGGTTAGGGAGATCACTGACACGGTGTGATCATTGGTTAGGGAGATCACTGACTCAGGGTGATCACTGGTTAGGGAGATCACTGACTCAGTGTGAACACTGGTTAAGGGGGATCACTGACTCAGTGTGATCACTTTTTGGGGAGATCACTGACTCGGTGTTATCACTGGTTAGGGAGATCACTGACTCAGTGTGATACTGGTTCGGGAGATCACTGACTCGGTGTGATCCTGGTTATGGAGATCACTGACTCAGTGTGATCACTCGTTACGGAGATCACTGACTCAGTGTGATCCTGGTTAGGCAGATCACAAACTCTGTGTGATCACTGGTTAGGGAGATCACTGACTCGGTGTGATCATTGGTTAGGGAGATAACTGACTCTGTGTGATCACTGGTTACGGAGATCACTGACTCAGTGTGATCACTGGTTAGGGAGATTACTGACTCTGTGTGATCACTGGTTAGGGAGATCAGTGACTCAGTGCGGTCCTGGTTAGGGAAATCACTGACACAGTGTGATCCTGGTTATGGAGATCACTGACTCGGTGTGATCACTGGTTAGGGAGATCACTGACTCGGTGTGATCACTGGTTATGGAGATCACTGACTCGGTGTGATCCTGGTTAGGGAGATCACTGACTTCGGTGTGATCACTGGGTGGGGGGATCACTGACTCAGTGTGGTCACAGGGTAGGGAGATCACTGAGTCAGTGTGATCATGGTTAGGGAGATCACTGACTCAGTGTGATCACTGGTTAGGGAGATCACTGACTCAGTGTGATCACTGGTTCGGGAGATCACTGACTCAGGGTGATCCTGGTTAGGGAGATCACTGACTCGGTGTGATCCGAGTTAAGGAGATCACTGACTCAGGGTGATCACTGTTTAGCGAGATCACAGATTCAGTGTGATCACTGGTTAGGGAGACAAATGACTCAGTGTGATCACTGGTTAGGGAGATCGCTGACTCAGTGTGATCACTGGTTAGGGAGATCACTGACTCAGTGTGATCCTGGTTCGGCAGATCACTGACTCCGTGTGATCACTGGTTATGGAGATCACTGACTCAGTGTGATCCTGGTTCGGCAGATCACTGACTCTGTGTGATCACTGGTGAGGGAGATCACTGACGCGGTGTGATCATTGGTTAGGGAGATCACTGACTCAGGGTGATCACTGGTTACGGAGATCACTGACTCAGTGTGAACACTGGTTAAGGGGGATCACTGACTCAGTGTGATCACTGGTTGGGGAGATCACTGACTCGGTGTTATCACTGGTTAGGGAGATCACTGACTCAGTGTGATACTGGTTCGGGAGATCACTGACTCGGTGTCATCCTGGTTATGGAGATCACTGACTCAGTGTGATCACTCGTTACGGAGATCACTGACTCAGTGTGATCCTGGTTAGGCAGATCACAGACTCTGTGTGATCACTGGTTAGGGAGATCACTGACTCGGTGTGATCATTGGTTAGGGAGATAACTGACTCTGTGTGATCACTGGTTATGGAGATCACTGACTCAGTGTGATCACTGGTTAGGGAGATTACTGACTCTGTGTGATCACTGGTTAGGGTGATCAGTGACTCAGTGCGGTCCTGGTTAGGGAAATCACTGACACAGTGTGATCCTGGTTATGGAGATCACTGACTCGGTGTGATCCTGGTTAGGGAGATCACTGACTCAGTGTGATCACTCGTCAGGGAGATCACAGACTCAGTGTGATCACTGGTTAGGGAGATCCCTGACTCAGTGTGATCACTGGTTCGGGAGATCACTGACTCAGCTTGATCCTGGTTAGGGAGATCACTGACTCAGGGTGATCACTGGTTACGGAGATCACTGACTCAGTGTGATCACTGGTTATGGAGATCACTGACTCAGTGTGAACACTGGTTAAGGGGGATCACTGACTCAGTGTGATCACTGGTTAGGGAGATCACTGACTCGGTGTTATCACTGGTTAGGGAGATCACTGACTCAGTGTGATACTGGTTCGGGAGATCACTGACTCGGTGTGATCCTGGTTAGGGAGATCACTGACTCAGTGTGATCACTCGTTACGGAGATCACTGACTCAGTGTGATCCTGGTTAGGCAGATCACTGACTCTGTGTGATCACTGGTTCGGGAGATCACTGACTCGGTGTGATCATTGGTCAGGGAGATAACTGACTCTGTGTGATCACTGGTTACGGAGATCACTGACTCAGTGTGATCACCGGTTAGGGAGATTACTGACTCTGTGTGATCACTGGTTAGGGAGATCAGTGACTCAGTGCGGTCCTGGTTAGGGAAATCACTGACACAGTGTGATCCTGGTTATGGAGATCACTGACTCGGTGTGATCCTGGTTAGGGAGATCACTGACTCAGTGTGATCACTCGTCAGGGAGATCACAGACTCAGTGTGATCACTGGTTAGGGAGATCCCTGACTCAGTGTGATCACTGGTTCGGGAGATCACTGACTCAGCTTGATCCTGGTTAGGGAGATCACTGACTCAGGGTGATCACTGGTTAGGGAGATCCCTGACTCAGTGTGATCACTGGTTAGGGAGATCACTGACTCGGTTTTATCACTGGTTAGGGACATCACTGACTCAGTGTGATACTGGTTCGGGAGATCACTGACTCGGTGTGATCCTGGTTAGGGAGATCACTGACTCAGTGTGATCACTCGTTACGGAGATCACAGACTCAGTGTGATCACTGGTTAGGTTGATCACTCACTCAGTGTGATCCTGGTTAGGGAGATCACTGACTCGGTGTGATCCTGGTTCGAGAGATAACTGACTCAGTGTGATCACTGGTTAGGGAGATCACTGACTCTGTGTGGTCACTGGTTAGGGTGGTCACTGACTCAGTGTGATCCTGGTTAGGGAGATCACTGACTCAGTGTGATCCTGGTTAGGGAGATCACTGACTCGGTGTGATCCTGGTTAAGGAAATCGCTGACTCGGTGTGATCACTGGTTAAGGGAGATCACGGACTCGGTGTGATCACTGGTTAAGGGAGATCACTGACTGAGTGTGATTACTGGTTAGGGAGACCACTGACCCGGTGTGATCACTGGTTAGGGAGATCACTGACTCGGTGTGATCCTGGTTAAGGGAGATCACTGACTCAGTGTGATCACTGGTTAAGGGAGATCACTGACTGAGTGTGATGACTGGTTAGGGAGATCACTGACTCGGTGTGATCACTGGTTAGGGAGATCACTGACTCAGAGTGATCCTGGTTAGGGAGATCACTGACTCGGTGTGATACTGGTTAAGGAGATCGCTGACTCGGTGTGATCATTGGTTAGGGAGATCACTGACTCTGTGTGATCACTGGTTACGGAGATCACTGACTCAGTGTGATCCTGGTTAGGCAGATCACTGACTCTGTGTGATCACTGGTGAGGGAGATCACTGACTCAGTGTGATCACTGGTTAGGGAGATCTCTGACTCAGTGTGATCCTGGTTAAGGAAGATCACTGAATCTGTCTGATCCTGGTTAGGGAGATCACTGACTCTGTGTGATCACTGGTTCTGGAGATCACTGACTCTGTGTGATCCTGGTTAAGGGAGATCACTGACTCTGTGTGATCCTGCTTAGGGAGATCACTGACTCAGTGTGATCCTGGTCAGGGAGTTCACTGACTCAGTGTGATCCCTGTTTAGGGCGATCACTGACTCAGTGTGATCACTGGTAAGGGAGATCACTGACTCAGTGTGATCCTGGTTAGGGTCGTCACTGACTCGGTGTGATCCTGGTTCGGCAGATCACTGACTCAGTGTGATCACTGGTTAGGGAGATCACTGACTCAGTGTGATCCTGGTTAGGGAGATCACTGACGCAGTGTGATCACTGGTTCGGCAGATCAATGACTCATGAGATCACTGGTTCGGGAGATCACTGACTCGGTGTGATCACTGGTTAGGGAGATTACTGACTCTGTGTGATCACTGGTTAGGGAGATCACTGACTCAGGGTGATCCTGGTTAAGGGAGATCACTGACTCGGTGTGATCCTGGTTAGGGAGATCACTGACTCAGTGTGATCACTGGTTAGGGAGATCACTGACTCTGTGTGATCCTGATTAGGGAGATCACTGACTCAGTGTGATCCCTGATTAGGGAGATCACTGACTCAGTGTGATTCCTGTTTAGGGAGATCACTGACTCAGTGTGATCCTGGTTAAGGAAGATCACTGAATCTGTGTGATCCTGGTTAGGGAGATCACTGACTCAGTGTGATCACTGGTTAGGGAGATCACCGACTCGGTGTGATCACTGGTTAGGGAGATCACTGACACAGTGTGGTCCTGGTTAGGGAGGTCACTGACTCGGTGTCATCCGGGTTAGGGAGATCACTGACTCGGTGTGATCACTAGTTATGGAAATCACTGACTCAGTGTGATGACTGGTTCGGGAGATCACTGACTCACTGTGATCCTCGTTAGGGAGATCACTGCCTCGGCGTGATCACTGGTTCAGGAGATCACTGACTCAGTGTGATCCTGGTTACGCAGAACACTGACTCTGTGTGATCACTGGTTAGGGAGATCACTGGCACGGTGTGATCACTGGTTAGCGAGATCTCTGACTCTGTGTGATCACTGGTTAGGGAGATCACTGACTCGGTGTGATCAATGGTTAGGGAGATCACTGACTCTGTGTGATCACGGGTTAGGGAGATCACTGACTCAGTGTGATCCTGGTCAGGGAGTTCACTGACTCAGTGTGATCCCTGGTTAGGGAGATCACTGACTCTGTGTGATCCTGGTTAGGGAGATCACTGACTCAGTGTGATCACTGGTTAGGGAGATCTCTGACTCAGTGTGATCCTGGTTAAGGAAGATCACTGAATCTGTCTGATCCTGGTTAGGGAGATCACTGACTCGGTGTGATCACTGGTGAGGGGGATCACTGAGTCAGTAGGGTCACTGGTTAGGGAGATCACTGACACAGTGTGATCCTGGTGAGGGAGGTCTCTGACTTGGTGTGATCCTGGTGAGGGTGATCACTGACTCGGTGTGATCACTGGTGACGGAGACCACTGACTCAGTGTGATCCTGGTTACGCAGATCACTGACACAGTGTGATTACTTGTTAGGGAGATCACTGACTCTGTGTGATCCTGCTTAGGGAGATCACTGACTCGGTGTGATCCTGGTTAGGGAGTTCACTCACTCGGTGTGATCCTGGTTAGGGAGATCACTGACTCAGTGTGATCCTGGTTAGGGAGATCACTGACCCGGTGTGATCACTGGTTAGGGAGATCACTGAGTCTGTGTGATCACTGGTTCGGGAGATCACTGACTCTGTGTGATCCTGGTTAAGGGAGATCACTGACTCTGTGTGATCACTGGTTCGGGAGATCACTGACTCTGTGTGATCCTGGTTAAGGGAGATCACTGACTCTGTGTGATCCTGCTTAGGGAGATCACTGACTCAGTGTGATCCTGGTCAGGGAGTTCACTGACTCAGTGTGATCCCTGTTTAGGGCGATCACTGACTCAGTGTGATCACTGGTAAGGGAGATCACTGACTCAGTGAGATCCTGGTTAGGGTCGTCACTGACTCGGTGTGATCCTGGTTAGGCAGATCACTGACTCAGTGTGATCACTGGTTAGGGAGATCACTGACTCAGTGTGATCCTGGTTAGGGAGATCACTGACTCAGTGTGATCACTAGTTCGGCAGATCAATGACTCATGTGATCACTGGTTAGGGAGATCACTGACTCGGTGTGATCACTGGTTAGGGAGATTACTGACTCTGTGTGATCACTGGTTAGGGAGATTACTGACTCAGGGTGATCCTGGTTAAGGGAGATCACTGACTCGGTGTGATCCTGGTTAGGGAGATCACTGACTCAGTGTGATCACTGGTTAGGGAGATCACTGACTCTGTGTGATCCTGATTAGGGAGATCACTGACTCAGTGTGATCCCTGATTAGGGAGATCACTGACTCAGTGTGATCCCTGTTTCGGGAGATCACTGACTCTGTGTGATCCTGATGAGGGAGATCACTGACTCAGTGTGATCCCTGATTAGGGAGATCACTGAATCAGTGTGATTCCTGTTTAGGGAGATCACTGACTCAGTGTGATCCTGGTTAAGGAAGATCACTGAATCTGTGTGATCCTGGTTAGGGAGATCACCGACTCGGTGTTATCCTGGTTAGGGAGATCACTGACTCAGTATGATCACTGGTTAGGGAGATCACCGACTCGGTGTGATCACTGGTTAGGGAGATCACTGACACAGTGTGGTCCTGGTTAGGGAGGTCACTGACTCGGTGTCATCCGGTTTAGGGAGATCACTGACTCGGTGTGATCACTAGTTATGGAAATCACTGACTCAGTGTGATGACTGGTTCGGGAGATCACTGACTCACTGTGATCCTCGTTAGGGAGATCACTGACTCGGCGTGATCACTGGTTAGGGAGATCACTGAATCAGTGTGATCCTGGTTAGGGAGGTCACTAACTCGTTGTGATCCTGCTCAGGCAGATCACTGACTCGGTGTGATCACTGGTGAGGGAGATCACTGACTCAGTGTGATCCTGGTTACGCAGAACACTGACTCTGTGTGATCACTGGTTCGGGAGATCACTGGCACGGTGTGATCACTGGTTAGCGAGATCTCTGACTCTGTGTGATCACTGGTTAGGGAGATCACTGACTCGGTGTGATCACTGGTTAGGGAGATCACTGACTCTGTGTGATCACGGGTTAGGGAGATCACTGACTCAGTGTGATCGTGGTCAGGGAGTTCACTGACTCAGTGTGATCCCTGGTTCGGGAGATCACTGACTCTGTGTGATCCTGGTTAGGGAGATCACTGACTCAGTGTGATCACTGGTTAGGGAGATCTCTGACTCAGTGTGATCCTGGTTAAGGAAGATCACTGAATCTGTCTGATCCTGGTTAGGGAGATCACTGACTCGGTGTGATCACTGGTGAGGGGGATCACTGAGTCAGTAGGATCACTGGTTAGGGAGATCATTGACTCAGTGTGATCCTAGTTAGGGAGATCACTGACTCGGTGTGATCACTGGTTAGGGAGATCACTGACACAGTGTGATCCTGGTGAGGGAGGTCTCTGACTTGGTGTGATCCTGGTGAGGGTGATCACTGACTCGGTGTGATCACTGGTGACGGAGACCACTGACTCAGTGTGATCCTGGTTACGCAGATCACTGACTCAGTGTGATTACTTGTTAGGGAGATCACTGACACTGTGTGATCCTGCTTAGGGAGATCACTGACTCGGTGTGATCCTGGTTAGGGAGTTCACTGACTCGGTGTGATCCTGGTTAGGGAGATCACTGACTCAGTGTGATCCTGGTTAGGGAGATCACTGACCCGGTGTGATCACTGGTTAGGGAGATCACTGAGTCTGTGTGATCACTGGTTCGGGAGATCACTGACTCTGTGTGATCCTGGTTAAGGGAGATCACTGACTCTATGTGATCACTGGTTCGGGAGATCACTGACTCTGTGTGATCCTGGTTAAGGGAGATCACTGACTCTGTGTGATCCTGCTTAGGGAGATCACTGACTCAGTGTGATCCTGGTCAGGGAGTTCACTGACTCAGTGTGATCCCTGTTTAGGGCGATCACTGACTCAGTGTGATCACTGGTAAGGGAGATCACTGACTCAGTGTGATCCTGGTTAGGGTCGTCACTGACTCGGTGTGATCCCTGTTTAGGGCGATCACTGACTCAGTGTGATCACAGGTAAGGGAGATCACTGACTCAGTGTGATCCTGGTTAGGGTCGTCACTGACTCGGTGTGATCCTGGTTAGGCAGATCACTGACTCAGTGTGATCACTGGTTAGGGAGATCACTGACTCGGTGTGATCCTGGTTAGGGAGATCACTGACTCAGTGTGATCATTGGTTCGGCAGATCACTGACTCTGTGTGATCCTGGTTAGGGAGATCACTGACTCGGTGTCATCACTGGTTAGGGAGATTACTGACTCTGTGTGATCACTGGTTAGGGAGATCACTGACTCAGGGTGATCCTGGTTAAGGGAGATCACTGACTCGGTGTGATCCTGGTTAGGGTGATCACTGACTCAGTGTGATCCCTGATTAGGGAGATCACTGACTCAGTGTGATCCTGATTAGGGAGATCACTGACTCAGTGTGATCCCTGATTAGGGAGATCACTGACTCAGTGTGATCCCTGTTTAGGGAGATCACTGACTCAGTGTGATCCTGGTTAAGGAAGATCACTGAATCTGTGTGATCCTGGTTAGGGAGATCACTGACTCAGTGTGATCACTGGTTCGAGCGATCACTGACTCAGTGTGATCCTGGTTAGGGAGATCACTGACTCGGTGTGATCACTGGTTAGGGAGATCACTGATACAGTGTGGTCCTGGTTAGGGAGGTCACTGACTCGGTGTCATCCTGGTTAGGGAGATCACTGACTCGGTGTGATCACTAGTTATGGAAATCACTGACTCAGTGTGATGACTGGTTCGGGAGATCACTGACTCCCTGTGATCCTCGTTAGGAAGATCACTGACTCGGCGTGATCACTGGTTAGGGAGATCACTGAATCAGTGTGATCACTGGTGAGGGAGATCACTGACTCAGTGTGATCCTGGTTACGCAGAACACTGACTCTGTGTGATCACTGGTTAGGGAGATCACTGGCACGGTGTGATCACTGGTTAGCGATATCTCTGACTCTGTGTGATCACTGGTGAGGCAGATGACTGACTCGGTGTGATCAATGGTTAGGGAGATCACTGACTCTGTATGATCACGGGTTAGGGAGATCACTGACTCAGTGTGATCCTGGTCAGGGAGTTCACTGACTCAGTGTGATCCCTGGTTAGGGAGATCACTGACTCTGTGTGATCCTGGTTAGGGAGATCACTGACTCAGTGTGATCACTGGTTAGGGAGATCTCTGACTCAGTGTGATCCTGGTTAAGGAAGATCACTGAATCTGTCTGATCCTGGTTAGGGAGATCACTGACTCGGTGTGATCCTGGTTAGGGAGATCGCTGAGTCAGTAGGGTCACTGGTTAGGGAGATCATTGACTCAGTGTGATCCTGGTTAGGGAGATCACTGACTCGGTGTGATCACTGTTTAGGGAGATCACCGACACAGTGTGATCCTGGTTAGGGATGTCTCTGACTTGGTGTGATCCTGGTGAGGGTGATCACTGACTCGGTGTGATCACTGGTGACGGAGACCACTGACTCAGTGTGATCATGGTAACGCAGATCACTGACTCTGTGTGATCACTGGTTAGGGAGGTCACTGACTCGGTGTGATCCTGGTTAGGGA
This sequence comes from Mustelus asterias, assembly GCF_964213995.1. NCBI lineage: Eukaryota > Metazoa > Chordata > Chondrichthyes > Carcharhiniformes > Triakidae > Mustelus > Mustelus asterias. The sequence continues at coordinate 17,654,496 of NC_135820.1, forward strand.
GATCATTGACTCAGTGTGATCACTGGTAAGGGAGACCACTGCCTCTGTGTGATCACTGGTTCGGGAGATCACTGACTCATGTGGTCACTGGTTAGGGAGATCACTGACTCAGTGTGATTACTTGTTCGGGAGATCACTGACTCTGTGTGATCCTGCTTAGGGAGATCACTGACTCGGTGTGATCCTGGTTAGGGAGTTCACTGACTCGGTGTGATCCTGGTTAGGGAGATCACTGACTCAGTGTGATCCTGGTTAGGGAGATCACTGACCCGGTGTGATCACTGGTTAGGGAGATCACTGACTCTGTGTGATCACTGGTTCGGGAGATCACTGACTCTGTGTGATCCTGGTTAAGGGAGATCACTGACTCTGTGTGATCACTGGTTCGGGAGATCACTGACTCTGTGTGATCCTGGTTAAGGGAGATCACTGACTCTGTGTGATCCTGCTTAGGGAGATCACTGACTCAGTGTGATCCTGGTCAGGGAGTTCACTGACTCAGTGTGATCCCTGTTTAGGGCGATCACTGACTCAGTGTGATCACTGGTAAGGGAGATCACTGACTCAGTGTGATCCTGGTTAGGGTCGTCACTGACTCGGTGTGATCCTGGTTAGGCAGATCACTGACTCAGTGTGATCACTGGTTAGGGAGATCACTGACTCAGTGTGATCCTGGTTCGGGAGATCACTGACTCGGTGTGATCACTGGTTAGGGAGATTACTGACTCTGTGTGATCACTGGTTCGGGAGATCACTGACTCAGGGTGATCCTGGTTAAGGGAGATCACTGACTCGGTGTGATCCTGGTTAGGGAGATCACTGACTCAGTGTGATCACTGGTGAGGGAGATCACTGACTCTGTGTGATCCTGATTAGGGAGATCACTGACTCAGTGTGATCCCACATTATGGAGATCACTGACTCAGTGTGATCCCTGTTTAGGGAGATCACTGACTCAGTGTGATCCTGGTTAAGGAGGATCACTGAATCTGTGTGATCCTGGTTAGGCAGATCACTGACTCAGTGTGATCACTGGTTAGGGAGATCACTGACTCAGTGTGATCCTGGTTAGGGAGATCACTGACTCGGTGTGATCACTGGTTCGGGAGATTACTGACTCTGTGTGATCACTGGTTAGGGAGATCACTGACTCAGGGTGATCCTGGTTAAGGGAGATCACTGACTCGGTGTGATCCTGGTTAGGGAAATCACTGACTCAGTGTGATCACTGGTTAGGGAGATCACTGACTCTGTGTGATCCTGATTAGGGAGATCACTGTCTCAGTGTGATCCCTGATTAGGGAGATCACTGACTCAGTGTGATCCCTGTTTAGGGAGATCACTGACTCAGTGTGATCCTGGTTAAGGAAGATCACTGAATCTGTGCGATCCTGGTTAGGGAGATCACCGACTCGGTGTTATCCTGGTTAGGGAGATCACTGACTCAGTATGATCACTGGTTAGGGAGATCACTGACTCAGTGTGATCACTGGTTAGGGAGATCACTGACTCAGTGTGATCCTGGTTAGGGAGATCACTGACCCGGTGTGATCCTGATTAGGGAGATTACTGACTCAGTGTGATCCTGGTTAGTGAGATTGCTGACTCAGTGTGATCACTGGTTAGAGAGATCACTGACTCAGTGTGATCCTGGTTAGGGAGATCACTGACTCGGTGTGATCACTGGTTAGGGAGATCACTGACACAGTGTGGTCCTGGTTAGGGAGGTCACTGACTCGGTGTCATCCTGGTTAGGGAGATCACTGACTCGGTGTGATCACTAGTTATGGAAATAACTGACTCAGTGTGATGACTGGTTCGGGAGATCACTGACTCACTGTGATCCTCGTTAGGGAGATCACTGACGCGGCGTGGTCACTGGTTAGGGAGATTACTGACTCTGTGTGATCACTGGTTAGGGAGATCACTGACTCAGGGTGATCCTGGTTAAGGGAGATCACTGACTCGGTGTGATCCTGGTTAGGGAGATCACTGACTCAGTGTGATCACTGGTTAGGGAGATCACTGACTCTGTGTGATCCTGATTAGGGAGATCACTGTCTCAGTGTGATCCCTGATTAGGGAGATCAATGACTCAGTGTGATCCCTGTTTAGGGAGATCACTGACTCAGTGTGATCCTGGTTAAGGAAGATCACTGAATCTGTGTGATCCTGGTGAGGGAGATCACCGACTCGGTGTTATCCTGGTTAGGGAGATCACTGACTCAGTATGATCACTGGTTAGGGAGATCACTGACTCAGTGTGATCACTGGTTAGGGAGATCACTGACTCAGTGTGATCCTGGTTAGGGAGATCACTGACCCGGTGTGATCCTGATTAGGGAGATTACTGACTCAGTGTGATCCTGGTTAGTGAGATTGCTGACTCAGTGTGATCACTGGTTAGAGAGATCACTGACTCAGTGTGATCCTGGTTAGGGAGATCACTGAATCGGTGTGATCACTGGTTAGGGAGATCACTGACACAGTGTGGTCCTGGTTAGGGAGGTCACTGACTCGGTGTCATCCTGGTTAGGGAGATCACTGACTCGGTGTGATCACTAGTTATGGAAATCACTGGCACGGTGTGATCACTGGTTAGCGAGATCTCTGACTCTGTGTGATCACTGGTTAGGGAGATCACTGACTCAGTGTGATCCTGGTTACGCAGAACACTGACTCTGTGTGATCACTGGTTAGGGAGATCACTGGCACGGTGTGATCACTGGTTAGCGAGATCTCTGACTCTGTGTGATCACTGGTTAGGGAGATCACTGACTCAGTGTGATGACTGGTTAGGGTCGTCACTGACTCGGTGTGATCCTGGTTAGGCAGATCACTGACTCAGTGTGATCACTGGTTAGGGAGATCACTGACTCAGTGTGATCCTGGTTAGGGAGATCACTGACTCAGTGTGATCACTGGTTCGGCAGATCAATGACTCATGTGATCACTGGTTAGGGAGATCACTGACTCGGTGTGATCACTGGGTAGGGAGATTACTGACTCAGGGTGATCCTGGTTAAGGGAGATCACTGACTCGGTGTGATCCTGGTTAGGGAGCTCACTGACTCAGTGGGATCACTGGTTAGGGAGATCACTGACTCTGTGTGATCCTGATTAGGGAGATCACTGACTCAGTGTGATGCCTGATTATGGAGATCACTGACTCATTGTGATCCCTGTTTAGGGAGATCACTGACTCAGTGTGATCCTGGTGAAGGAAGATCACTGAATTTGTGTGATCCTGGTTAGGCAGATCACTGACTCAGTGTGATCACTGGTTAGGGAGATCACTGACTCTGTGTGATCACTGGTGAGGCAGATCACTGACTCGGTGTGATCAATGGTTAGGGAGATCACTGACTCTGTGTGATCCTGGTCAGGGAGTTCACTGACTCAGTGTGATCCCTGGTTAGGGAGATCACTGACTCTGTGTGATCCTGGTTAGGGAGATCACTGACTCAGTGTGATCACTGGTTAGGGAGATCACTGACTCAGTGTGATCACTGGTTAGGGAGATCACTGACTCTGTGTGATCCTGATTAGGGAGATCACTGTCTCAGTGTGATCCCTGATTAGGGAGATCACTGACTCTGTGTGATCCCTGTTTAGGGAGATCACTGACTCAGTGTGATCCTGGTTAAGGAAGATCACTGAATCTGTGCGATCCTGGTTTGGGAGATCACCGACTCGGTGTTATCCTGGTTAGGGAGATCACTGACTCAGTATGATCACTGGTTAGGGAGATCACTGACTCAGTGTGATCACTGGTTAGGGAGATCACTGACTCAGTGTGATCCTGGTTAGGGAGATCACTGACCCGGTGTGATCCTGATTAGGGAGATTACTGACTCAGTGTGATCCTGGTTAGTGAGATTGCTGACTCAGTGTGATCACTGTTTAGAGAGATCACTGACTCAGTGTGATCCTGGTTAGGGAGATCACTCACTCGGTGTGATCACTGGTTAGGGAGATCACTGACACAGTGTGGTCCTGGTTAGGGAGGTCACTGACTCGGTGTCATCCTGGTTAGGGAGATCACTGACTCGGTGTGATCACTAGTTATGGAAATAACTGACTCAGTGTGATGACTGGTTCGGGAGATCACTGACTCACTGTGATCCTCGTTAGGGAGATCACTGACGCGGCGTGATCACTGGTTAGGGAGATTACTGACTCTGTGTGATCACTGGTTAGGGAGATCACTGACTCAGGGTGATCCTGGTTAAGGGAGATCACTGACTCGGTGTGATCCTGGTTAGGGAGATCACTGACTCAGTGTGATCACCTGTTAGGGAGATCACTGACTCTGTGTGATCCTGATTAGGGAGATCACTGTCTCAGTGTGATCCCTGATTAGGGAGATCAATGACTCAGTGTGATCCCTGTTTAGGGAGATCACTGACTCAGTGTGATCCTGGTTAAGGAAGATCACTGAATCTGTGTGATCCTGGTTAGGGAGATCACTGACCCGGTGTGATCCTGATTAGGGAGATTACTGACTCAGTGTGATCCTGGTTAGTGAGATTGCTGACTCAGTGTGATCACTGGTTAGAGAGATCACTGACTCAGTGTGATCCTGGTTAGGGAGATCACTGACTCGGTGTGATCACTGGTTAGGGAGATCACTGACACAGTGTGGTCCTGGTTAGGGAGGTCACTGACTCGGTGTCATCCTGGTTAGGGAGATCACTGACTCGGTGTGATCACTAGTTATGGAAATCACTGGCACGGTGTGATCACTGGTTAGCGAGATCTCTGACTCTGTGTGATCACTGGTTAGGGAGATCACTGACTCAGTGTGATCCTGGTTACGCAGAACACTGACTCTGTGTGATCACTGGTTAGGGAGATCACTGGCACGGTGTGATCACTGGTTAGCGAGATCTCTGACTCTGTGTGATCACTGGTTAGGGAGATCACTGACTCAGTGTGATCACTGGTTAGGGTCGTCACTGACTCGGTGTGATCCTGGTTAGGCAGATCACTGACTCAGTGTGATCACTGGTTAGGGAGATCACTGACTCAGTGTGATCCTGGTTAGGGAGATCACTGACTCAGTGTGATCACTGGTTCGGCAGATCAATGACTCATGTGATCACTGGTTAGGGAGATCACTGACTCGGTGTGATCACTGGGTAGGGAGATTACTGACTCAGGGTGATCCTGGTTAAGGGAGATCACTGACTCGGTGTGATCCTGGTTAGGGAGCTCACTGACTCAGTGGGATCACTGGTTAGGGAGATCACTGACTCTGTGTGATCCTGATTAGGGAGATCACTGACTCTGTGTGATCCTGATTAGGGAGATCACTGACTCAGTGTGATGCCTGATTATGGAGATCACTGACTCAGTGTGATCCCTGTTTAGGGCGATCACTGACTCAGTGTGATCCTGGTTAAGGAAGATCACTGAATTTGTGTGATCCTGGTTAGGCAGATCACTGACTCAGTGTGATCACTGGTTAGGGAGATCACTGACTCTGTGTGATCACTGGTGAGGCAGATCACTGACTCGGTGTGATCCTGGTTAGGGAGATCACTGACTCAGTGTGATCACTCGTCAGGGAGATCACAGACTCAGTGTGATCACTGGTTAGGGAGATCCCTGACTCAGTGTGATCACTGGTTCGGGAGATCACTGACTCAGCTTGATCCTGGTTAGGGAGATCACTGACTCAGGGTGATCACGGGTTAGGGAGATCCCTGACTCAGTGTGATCACTGGTTAGGGAGATCACTGACTCGGTTTTATCACTGGTTAGGGACATCACTGACTCAGTGTGATACTGGTTCGGGAGATCACTGACTCGGTGTGATCCTGGTTAGGGAGATCACTGACTCAGTGTGATCACTCGTTACGGAGATCACAGACTCAGTGTGATCACTGGTTAGGTTGATCACTCACTCAGTGTGATCCTGGTTAGGGAGATCACTGACTCGGTGTGATCCTGGTTAGAGAGATAACTGACTCAGTGTGATCACTGGTTAGGGAGATCACTGACTCTGTGTGATCACTGGTTAGGGTGGTCACTGACTCAGTGTGATCCTGGTTAGGGAGATCACTGACTCAGTGTGATCCTGGTTAGGGAGATCACTGACTCGTTGTGATCCTGGTTAAGGAAATCGCTGACTCGGTGTGATCACTGGTTAAGGGAGATCACGGACTCGGTGTGATCACTGGTTAAGGGAGATCACTGACTGAGTGTGATTACTGGTTAGGGAGACCACTGACCCGGTGTGATCACTGGTTAGGGAGATCACTGACTCGGTGTGATCCTGGTTAAGGGAGATCACTGACTCAGTGTGATCACTGGTTAGGTTGATCACTCACTCAGTGTGATCCTGGTTAGGGAGATCACTGACTCGGTGTGATCCTGGTTAGAGAGATAACTGACTCAGTGTGATCACTGGTTAGGGAGATCACTGACTCTGTGTGATCACTGGTTAGGGTGGTCACTGACTCAGTGTGATCCTGGTTAGGGAGATCACTGACTCAGTGTGATCCTGGTTAGGGAGATCACTGACTCGGTGTGATCCTGGTTAAGGAAATCGCTGACTCGGTGTGATCACTGGTTAAGGGAGATCACGGACTCGGTGTGATCACTGGTTAAGGGAGATCACTGACTGAGTGTGATTACTGGTTAGGGAGACCACTGACCCGGTGTGATCACTGGTTAGGGAGATCACTGACTCGGTGTGATCCTGGTTAAGGGAGATCACTGACTCAGTGTGATCACTGGTTAAGGGAGATCACTGACTGAGTGTGATGACTGGTTAGGGAGATCACTGACTCGGTGTGATCACTGGTTAGGGAGATCACTGACTCAGAGTGATCCTGGTTAGGGAGATCACTGACTCGGTGTGATACTGGTTAAGGAGATCGCTGACTCGGTGTGATCATTGGTTAGGGAGATCACTGACTCTGTGTGATCACTGGTTACGGAGATCACTGACTCAGTGTGATCCTGGTTAGGCAGATCACTGACTCTGTGTGATCACTGGTTAGGGGGATCACTGACTCGGTGTGATCATTGGTTAGGGAGATCACTGACTCTGTGTGATCACTGGTTACGGAGATCACTGACTCTGTGTGAACACTGGTTAAGGGGGATCACTGACTCAGTGTGATCACTGGTTAGGGAGATCACTGTCTCGGTGTTATCACTGGTTAGGGAGATCACTGACTCAGTGTGATATTGGTTCGGGAGATCACTGACTCGGTGTGATCCTGGTTAGGGAGATCACTGACTCAGTGTGATCACTCGTTACGGAGATCACAGACTCGGTGTGATCACCGGTTAGGGAGATTACTGACTCATTGTGATCACTGGTTCGGGAGATCGCTGACTCAGTGTGATCACTGGTTAGGGAGATCACTGACTCAGTGTGATCCTGGTTAGGGAGATCGTTGACTCAGTGTGATCCTGGTTCGGGAGATCACAGACTCTGTGTGATCACTGGTTACGGAGATCACTGACTCAGTGTGATCCTGGTTAGGCAGATCACTGACTCTGTGTGATCACTGGTTAGGGGGATCACTGACTCGGTGTGATCATTGGTTAGGGAGATCACTGACTCTGTGTGATCACTGGTTACGGAGATCCCTGACTCAGTGTGATCACTGGTTAGGGAGATCACTGACTCGGTTTTATCACTGGTTAGGGACATCACTGACTCAGTGTGATACTGGTTCGGGAGATCACTGACTCGGTGTGATCCTGGTTAGGGAGATCACTGACTCAGTGTGATCACTCGTTACGGAGATCACAGACTCAGTGTGATCACTGGTTAGGTTGATCACTCACTCAGTGTGATCCTGGTTAGGGAGATCACTGACTCGGTGTGATCCTGGTTAGAGAGATAACTGACTCAGTGTGATCACTGGTTAGGGAGATCACTGACTCTGTGTGATCACTGGTCGGGTGGTCACTGACTCAGTGTGATCCTGGTTAGGGAGATCACTGACTCAGTGTGTTCCTGGTTAGGGAGATCACTGACTCGGTGTGATCCTGGTTAAGGAAATCGCTGACTCGGTGTGATCACTGGTTAAGGGAGATCACGGACTCGGTGTGATCACTGGTTAAGGGAGATCACTGACTGAGTGTGATTACTGGTTAGGGAGACCACTGACCCGGTGTGATCACTGGTTAGGGAGATCACTGACTCGGTGTGATCCTGGTTAAGGGAGATCACTGACTCAGTGTGATCACTGGTTAGGTTGATCACTCACTCAGTGTGATCCTGGTTAGGGAGATCACTGACTCGGTGTGATCCTGGTTAGAGAGATAACTGACTCAGTGTGATCACTGGTTAGGGAGATCACTGACTCTGTGTGATCACTGGTTAGGGTGGTCACTGACTCAGTGTGATCCTGGTTAGGGAGATCACTGACTCAGTGTGATCCTGGTTAGGGAGATCACTGACTCGGTGTGATCCTGGTTAAGGAAATCGCTGACTCGGTGTGATCACTGGTTAAGGGAGATCACGGACTCGGTGTGATTACTGGTTAGGGAGACCACTGACCCGGTGTGATCACTGGTTAGGGAGATCACTGACTCGGTGTGATCCTGGTTAAGGGAGATCACTGACTCAGTGTGATCACTGGTTAAGGGAGGTCACTGACTGAGTGTGATGACTGGTTAGGGAGATCACTGACTCGGTGTGATCACTGGTTAGGGAGATCACTGACTCAGAGTGATCCTGGTTAGGGAGATCACTGACTCGGTGTGATACTGGTTAAGGAGATCGCTGACTCGGTGTGATCATTGGTTAGGGAGATAACTGACTCTGTGTGATCACTGGTTACGGAGATCACTGACTCAGTGTGATCCTGGTTAGGCAGATCACTGACTCTGTGTGATCACTGGTTAGGGGGATCACTGACTCGGTGTGATCATTGGTTAGGGAGATCACTGACTCTGTGTGATCACTGGTTACGGAGATCACTGACTCTGTGTGAACACTGGTTAAGGGGGATCACTGACTCAGTGTGATCACTGGTTAGGGAGATCACTGTCTCGGTGTTATCACTGGTTAGGGAGATCACTGACTCAGTGTGATATTGGTTCGGGAGATCACTGACTCGGTGTGATCCTGGTTAGGGAGATCACTGACTCAGTGTGATCACTCGTTACGGAGATCACAGACTCGGTGTGATCACCGGTTAGGGAGATTACTGACTCATTGTGATCACTGGTTCGGGAGATCGCTGACTCAGTGTGATCACTGGTTAGGGAGATCACTGACTCAGTGTGATCCTGGTTAGGGAGATCGTTGACTCAGTGTGATCCTGGTTCGGGAGATCACAGACTCTGTGTGATCACTGGTTACGGAGATCACTGACTCAGTGTGATCCTGGTTAGGCAGATCACTGACTCTGTGTGATCACTGGTTAGGGGGATCACTGACTCGGTGTGATCATTGGTTAGGGAGATCACTGACTCTGTGTGATCACTGGTTACGGAGATCACTGACTCAGTGTGATCACTGGTTATGGAGATCACTGACTCTGTGTGAACACTGGTTAAGGGGGATCACTGACTCAGTGTGATCACTGGTTAGGGAGATCACTGTCTCGGTGTTATCACTGGTTAGGGAGATCACTGACTCAGTGTGATACTGGTTCGGGAGATCACTGACTCGGTGTGATCCTGGTTAGAGAGATCACTGACTCAGTGTGATCACTCGTTACGGAGATCACAGACTCGGTGTGATCACCGGTTAGGGCGATTACTGACTCATTGTGATCACTGGTTCGGGAGATCGCTGACTCAGTGTGATCACTGGTTCGGGAGATCACTGACTCAGTGTGATCCTGGTTAGGGAGATCGTTGACTCAGTGTGATCCTGGTTCGGGAGATCACAGACTCTGTGTGATCACTGGATACGAAGACCACTGACTCAGTGAGATCCTGGTTAGGCAGATCACTGGCTCTGTGTGATCACTGGTTAGGGAGATCACTGACTCAGTGTGATCACTGGTTCGGGAGATCACTGACTCAGGGTGATCCTGGTTAGGGAGATCACTGACTCGGTGTGATCCGAGTTAAGGAGATCACTGACTCAGGGTGATCACTGTTTAGCGAGATCACAGACTCAGTGTGATCACTGGTTAGGGAGACAAATGACTCAGTGTGATCACTGGTTTGGGAGATCGCTGACTCAGTGTGATCACTGGTTAGGGAGATCACTGACTCAGTGTGATCCTGGTTCGGCAGATCACTGACTCCGTGTGATCACTGGTTATGGAGATCACTGACTCAGTGTGATCCTGGTTAGGCAGATCACTGACTCTGTGTGATCACTGGTTAGGGAGATCACTGACACGGTGTGATCATTGGTTAGGGAGATCACTGACTCAGGGTGATCACTGGTTAGGGAGATCACTGACTCAGTGTGAACACTGGTTAAGGGGGATCACTGACTCAGTGTGATCACTTTTTGGGGAGATCACTGACTCGGTGTTATCACTGGTTAGGGAGATCACTGACTCAGTGTGATACTGGTTCGGGAGATCACTGACTCGGTGTGATCCTGGTTATGGAGATCACTGACTCAGTGTGATCACTCGTTACGGAGATCACTGACTCAGTGTGATCCTGGTTAGGCAGATCACAAACTCTGTGTGATCACTGGTTAGGGAGATCACTGACTCGGTGTGATCATTGGTTAGGGAGATAACTGACTCTGTGTGATCACTGGTTACGGAGATCACTGACTCAGTGTGATCACTGGTTAGGGAGATTACTGACTCTGTGTGATCACTGGTTAGGGAGATCAGTGACTCAGTGCGGTCCTGGTTAGGGAAATCACTGACACAGTGTGATCCTGGTTATGGAGATCACTGACTCGGTGTGATCACTGGTTAGGGAGATCACTGACTCGGTGTGATCACTGGTTATGGAGATCACTGACTCGGTGTGATCCTGGTTAGGGAGATCACTGACTTCGGTGTGATCACTGGGTGGGGGGATCACTGACTCAGTGTGGTCACAGGGTAGGGAGATCACTGAGTCAGTGTGATCATGGTTAGGGAGATCACTGACTCAGTGTGATCACTGGTTAGGGAGATCACTGACTCAGTGTGATCACTGGTTCGGGAGATCACTGACTCAGGGTGATCCTGGTTAGGGAGATCACTGACTCGGTGTGATCCGAGTTAAGGAGATCACTGACTCAGGGTGATCACTGTTTAGCGAGATCACAGACTCAGTGTGATCACTGGTTAGGGAGACAAATGACTCAGTGTGATCACTGGTTAGGGAGATCGCTGACTCAGTGTGATCACTGGTTAGGGAGATCACTGACTCAGTGTGATCCTGGTTCGGCAGATCACTGACTCCGTGTGATCACTGGTTATGGAGATCACTGACTCAGTGTGATCCTGGTTCGGCAGATCACTGACTCTGTGTGATCACTGGTGAGGGAGATCACTGACGCGGTGTGATCATTGGTTAGGGAGATCACTGACTCAGGGTGATCACTGGTTACGGAGATCACTGACTCAGTGTGAACACTGGTTAAGGGGGATCACTGACTCAGTGTGATCACTGGTTGGGGAGATCACTGACTCGGTGTTATCACTGGTTAGGGAGATCACTGACTCAGTGTGATACTGGTTCGGGAGATCACTGACTCGGTGTCATCCTGGTTATGGAGATCACTGACTCAGTGTGATCACTCGTTACGGAGATCACTGACTCAGTGTGATCCTGGTTAGGCAGATCACAGACTCTGTGTGATCACTGGTTAGGGAGATCACTGACTCGGTGTGATCATTGGTTAGGGAGATAACTGACTCTGTGTGATCACTGGTTATGGAGATCACTGACTCAGTGTGATCACTGGTTAGGGAGATTACTGACTCTGTGTGATCACTGGTTAGGGTGATCAGTGACTCAGTGCGGTCCTGGTTAGGGAAATCACTGACACAGTGTGATCCTGGTTATGGAGATCACTGACTCGGTGTGATCCTGGTTAGGGAGATCACTGACTCAGTGTGATCACTCGTCAGGGAGATCACAGACTCAGTGTGATCACTGGTTAGGGAGATCCCTGACTCAGTGTGATCACTGGTTCGGGAGATCACTGACTCAGCTTGATCCTGGTTAGGGAGATCACTGACTCAGGGTGATCACTGGTTACGGAGATCACTGACTCAGTGTGATCACTGGTTATGGAGATCACTGACTCAGTGTGAACACTGGTTAAGGGGGATCACTGACTCAGTGTGATCACTGGTTAGGGAGATCACTGACTCGGTGTTATCACTGGTTAGGGAGATCACTGACTCAGTGTGATACTGGTTCGGGAGATCACTGACTCGGTGTGATCCTGGTTAGGGAGATCACTGACTCAGTGTGATCACTCGTTACGGAGATCACTGACTCAGTGTGATCCTGGTTAGGCAGATCACTGACTCTGTGTGATCACTGGTTCGGGAGATCACTGACTCGGTGTGATCATTGGTCAGGGAGATAACTGACTCTGTGTGATCACTGGTTACGGAGATCACTGACTCAGTGTGATCACCGGTTAGGGAGATTACTGACTCTGTGTGATCACTGGTTAGGGAGATCAGTGACTCAGTGCGGTCCTGGTTAGGGAAATCACTGACACAGTGTGATCCTGGTTATGGAGATCACTGACTCGGTGTGATCCTGGTTAGGGAGATCACTGACTCAGTGTGATCACTCGTCAGGGAGATCACAGACTCAGTGTGATCACTGGTTAGGGAGATCCCTGACTCAGTGTGATCACTGGTTCGGGAGATCACTGACTCAGCTTGATCCTGGTTAGGGAGATCACTGACTCAGGGTGATCACTGGTTAGGGAGATCCCTGACTCAGTGTGATCACTGGTTAGGGAGATCACTGACTCGGTTTTATCACTGGTTAGGGACATCACTGACTCAGTGTGATACTGGTTCGGGAGATCACTGACTCGGTGTGATCCTGGTTAGGGAGATCACTGACTCAGTGTGATCACTCGTTACGGAGATCACAGACTCAGTGTGATCACTGGTTAGGTTGATCACTCACTCAGTGTGATCCTGGTTAGGGAGATCACTGACTCGGTGTGATCCTGGTTCGAGAGATAACTGACTCAGTGTGATCACTGGTTAGGGAGATCACTGACTCTGTGTGGTCACTGGTTAGGGTGGTCACTGACTCAGTGTTATCCTGGTTAGGGAGATCACTGACTCAGTGTGATCCTGGTTAGGGAGATCACTGACTCGGTGTGATCCTGGTTAAGGAAATCGCTGACTCGGTGTGATCACTGGTTAAGGGAGATCACGGACTCGGTGTGATCACTGGTTAAGGGAGATCACTGACTGAGTGTGATTACTGGTTAGGGAGACCACTGACCCGGTGTGATCACTGGTTAGGGAGATCACTGACTCGGTGTGATCCTGGTTAAGGGAGATCACTGACTCAGTGTGATCACTGGTTAAGGGAGATCACTGACTGAGTGTGATGACTGGTTAGGGAGATCACTGACTCGGTGTGATCACTGGTTAGGGAGATCACTGACTCAGAGTGATCCTGGTTAGGGAGATCACTGACTCGGTGTGATACTGGTTAAGGAGATCGCTGACTCGGTGTGATCATTGGTTAGGGAGATCACTGACTCTGTGTGATCACTGGTTACGGAGATCACTGACTCAGTGTGATCCTGGTTAGGCAGATCACTGACTCTGTGTGATCACTGGTTAGGGAGATCACTGACTCTGTGTGATCCTGGTGAGGGAGATCACTGACTCAGTGTGATCACTGGTTAGGGAGATCTCTGACTCAGTGTGATCCTGGTTAAGGAAGATCACTGAATCTGTCTGATCCTGGTTAGGGAGATCACTGACTCTGTGTGATCACTGGTTCTGGAGATCACTGACTCTGTGTGATCCTGGTTAAGGGAGATCACTGACTCTGTGTGATCCTGCTTAGGGAGATCACTGACTCAGTGTGATCCTGGTCAGGGAGTTCACTGACTCAGTGTGATCCCTGTTTAGGGCGATCACTGACTCAGTGTGATCACTGGTAAGGGAGATCACTGACTCAGTGTGATCCTGGTTAGGGTCGTCACTGACTCGGTGTGATCCTGGTTCGGCAGATCACTGACTCAGTGTGATCACTGGTTAGGGAGATCACTGACTCAGTGTGATCCTGGTTAGGGAGATCACTGACGCAGTGTGATCACTGGTTCGGCAGATCAATGACTCATGAGATCACTGGTTCGGGAGATCACTGACTCGGTGTGATCACTGGTTAGGGAGATTACTGACTCTGTGTGATCACTGGTTAGGGAGATCACTGACTCAGGGTGATCCTGGTTAAGGGAGATCACTGACTCGGTGTGATCCTGGTTAGGGAGATCACTGACTCAGTGTGATCACTGGTTAGGGAGATCACTGACTCTGTGTGATCCTGATTAGGGAGATCACTGACTCAGTGTGATCCCTGATTAGGGAGATCACTGACTCAGTGTGATTCCTGTTTAGGGAGATCACTGACTCAGTGTGATCCTGGTTAAGGAAGATCACTGAATCTGTGTGATCCTGGTTAGGGAGATCACTGACTCAGTGTGATCACTGGTTAGGGAGATCACCGACTCGGTGTGATCACTGGTTAGGGAGATCACTGACACAGTGTGGTCCTGGTTAGGGAGGTCACTGACTCGGTGTCATCCGGGTTAGGGAGATCACTGACTCGGTGTGATCACTAGTTATGGAAATCACTGACTCAGTGTGATGACTGGTTCGGGAGATCACTGACTCACTGTGATCCTCGTTAGGGAGATCACTGCCTCGGCGTGATCACTGGTTCGGGAGATCACTGACTCAGTGTGATCCTGGTTACGCAGAACACTGACTCTGTGTGATCACTGGTTAGGGAGATCACTGGCACGGTGTGATCACTGGTTAGCGAGATCTCTGACTCTGTGTGATCACTGGTTAGGGAGATCACTGACTCGGTGTGATCAATGGTTAGGGAGATCACTGACTCTGTGTGATCACGGGTTAGGGAGATCACTGACTCAGTGTGATCCTGGTCAGGGAGTTCACTGACTCAGTGTGATCCCTGGTTAGGGAGATCACTGACTCTGTGTGATCCTGGTTAGGGAGATCACTGACTCAGTGTGATCACTGGTTAGGGAGATCTCTGACTCAGTGTGATCCTGGTTAAGGAAGATCACTGAATCTGTCTGATCCTGGTTAGGGAGATCACTGACTCGGTGTGATCACTGGTGAGGGGGATCACTGAGTCAGTAGGGTCACTGGTTAGGGAGATCACTGACACAGTGTGATCCTGGTGAGGGAGGTCTCTGACTTGGTGTGATCCTGGTGAGGGTGATCACTGACTCGGTGTGATCACTGGTGACGGAGACCACTGACTCAGTGTGATCCTGGTTACGCAGATCACTGACACAGTGTGATTACTTGTTAGGGAGATCACTGACTCTGTGTGATCCTGCTTAGGGAGATCACTGACTCGGTGTGATCCTGGTTAGGGAGTTCACTCACTCGGTGTGATCCTGGTTAGGGAGATCACTGACTCAGTGTGATCCTGGTTAGGGAGATCACTGACCCGGTGTGATCACTGGTTAGGGAGATCACTGAGTCTGTGTGATCACTGGTTCGGGAGATCACTGACTCTGTGTGATCCTGGTTAAGGGAGATCACTGACTCTGTGTGATCACTGGTTCGGGAGATCACTGACTCTGTGTGATCCTGGTTAAGGGAGATCACTGACTCTGTGTGATCCTGCTTAGGGAGATCACTGACTCAGTGTGATCCTGGTCAGGGAGTTCACTGACTCAGTGTGATCCCTGTTTAGGGCGATCACTGACTCAGTGTGATCACTGGTAAGGGAGATCACTGACTCAGTGAGATCCTGGTTAGGGTCGTCACTGACTCGGTGTGATCCTGGTTAGGCAGATCACTGACTCAGTGTGATCACTGGTTAGGGAGATCACTGACTCAGTGTGATCCTGGTTAGGGAGATCACTGACTCAGTGTGATCACTAGTTCGGCAGATCAATGACTCATGTGATCACTGGTTAGGGAGATCACTGACTCGGTGTGATCACTGGTTAGGGAGATTACTGACTCTGTGTGATCACTGGTTAGGGAGATTACTGACTCAGGGTGATCCTGGTTAAGGGAGATCACTGACTCGGTGTGATCCTGGTTAGGGAGATCACTGACTCAGTGTGATCACTGGTTAGGGAGATCACTGACTCTGTGTGATCCTGATTAGGGAGATCACTGACTCAGTGTGATCCCTGATTAGGGAGATCACTGACTCAGTGTGATCCCTGTTTCGGGAGATCACTGACTCTGTGTGATCCTGATGAGGGAGATCACTGACTCAGTGTGATCCCTGATTAGGGAGATCACTGAATCAGTGTGATTCCTGTTTAGGGAGATCACTGACTCAGTGTGATCCTGGTTAAGGAAGATCACTGAATCTGTGTGATCCTGGTTAGGGAGATCACCGACTCGGTGTTATCCTGGTTAGGGAGATCACTGACTCAGTATGATCACTGGTTAGGGAGATCACCGACTCGGTGTGATCACTGGTTAGGGAGATCACTGACACAGTGTGGTCCTGGTTAGGGAGGTCACTGACTCGGTGTCATCCGGTTTAGGGAGATCACTGACTCGGTGTGATCACTAGTTATGGAAATCACTGACTCAGTGTGATGACTGGTTCGGGAGATCACTGACTCACTGTGATCCTCGTTAGGGAGATCACTGACTCGGCGTGATCACTGGTTAGGGAGATCACTGAATCAGTGTGATCCTGGTTAGGGAGGTCACTAACTCGTTGTGATCCTGCTCAGGCAGATCACTGACTCGGTGTGATCACTGGTGAGGGAGATCACTGACTCAGTGTGATCCTGGTTACGCAGAACACTGACTCTGTGTGATCACTGGTTCGGGAGATCACTGGCACGGTGTGATCACTGGTTAGCGAGATCTCTGACTCTGTGTGATCACTGGTTAGGGAGATCACTGACTCGGTGTGATCACTGGTTAGGGAGATCACTGACTCTGTGTGATCACGGGTTAGGGAGATCACTGACTCAGTGTGATCGTGGTCAGGGAGTTCACTGACTCAGTGTGATCCCTGGTTCGGGAGATCACTGACTCTGTGTGATCCTGGTTAGGGAGATCACTGACTCAGTGTGATCACTGGTTAGGGAGATCTCTGACTCAGTGTGATCCTGGTTAAGGAAGATCACTGAATCTGTCTGATCCTGGTTAGGGAGATCACTGACTCGGTGTGATCACTGGTGAGGGGGATCACTGAGTCAGTAGGATCACTGGTTAGGGAGATCATTGACTCAGTGTGATCCTAGTTAGGGAGATCACTGACTCGGTGTGATCACTGGTTAGGGAGATCACTGACACAGTGTGATCCTGGTGAGGGAGGTCTCTGACTTGGTGTGATCCTGGTGAGGGTGATCACTGACTCGGTGTGATCACTGGTGACGGAGACCACTGACTCAGTGTGATCCTGGTTACGCAGATCACTGACTCAGTGTGATTACTTGTTAGGGAGATCACTGACACTGTGTGATCCTGCTTAGGGAGATCACTGACTCGGTGTGATCCTGGTTAGGGAGTTCACTGACTCGGTGTGATCCTGGTTAGGGAGATCACTGACTCAGTGTGATCCTGGTTAGGGAGATCACTGACCCGGTGTGATCACTGGTTAGGGAGATCACTGAGTCTGTGTGATCACTGGTTCGGGAGATCACTGACTCTGTGTGATCCTGGTTAAGGGAGATCACTGACTCTATGTGATCACTGGTTCGGGAGATCACTGACTCTGTGTGATCCTGGTTAAGGGAGATCACTGACTCTGTGTGATCCTGCTTAGGGAGATCACTGACTCAGTGTGATCCTGGTCAGGGAGTTCACTGACTCAGTGTGATCCCTGTTTAGGGCGATCACTGACTCAGTGTGATCACTGGTAAGGGAGATCACTGACTCAGTGTGATCCTGGTTAGGGTCGTCACTGACTCGGTGTGATCCCTGTTTAGGGCGATCACTGACTCAGTGTGATCACAGGTAAGGGAGATCACTGACTCAGTGTGATCCTGGTTAGGGTCGTCACTGACTCGGTGTGATCCTGGTTAGGCAGATCACTGACTCAGTGTGATCACTGGTTAGGGAGATCACTGACTCGGTGTGATCCTGGTTAGGGAGATCACTGACTCAGTGTGATCATTGGTTCGGCAGATCACTGACTCTGTGTGATCCTGGTTAGGGAGATCACTGACTCGGTGTCATCACTGGTTAGGGAGATTACTGACTCTGTGTGATCACTGGTTAGGGAGATCACTGACTCAGGGTGATCCTGGTTAAGGGAGATCACTGACTCGGTGTGATCCTGGTTAGGGTGATCACTGACTCAGTGTGATCCCTGATTAGGGAGATCACTGACTCAGTGTGATCCTGATTAGGGAGATCACTGACTCAGTGTGATCCCTGATTAGGGAGATCACTGACTCAGTGTGATCCCTGTTTAGGGAGATCACTGACTCAGTGTGATCCTGGTTAAGGAAGATCACTGAATCTGTGTGATCCTGGTTAGGGAGATCACTGACTCAGTGTGATCACTGGTTCGAGCGATCACTGACTCAGTGTGATCCTGGTTAGGGAGATCACTGACTCGGTGTGATCACTGGTTAGGGAGATCACTGATACAGTGTGGTCCTGGTTAGGGAGGTCACTGACTCGGTGTCATCCTGGTTAGGGAGATCACTGACTCGGTGTGATCACTAGTTATGGAAATCACTGACTCAGTGTGATGACTGGTTCGGGAGATCACTGACTCCCTGTGATCCTCGTTAGGAAGATCACTGACTCGGCGTGATCACTGGTTAGGGAGATCACTGAATCAGTGTGATCACTGGTGAGGGAGATCACTGACTCAGTGTGATCCTGGTTACGCAGAACACTGACTCTGTGTGATCACTGGTTAGGGAGATCACTGGCACGGTGTGATCACTGGTTAGCGATATCTCTGACTCTGTGTGATCACTGGTGATGCAGATGACTGACTCGGTGTGATCAATGGTTAGGGAGATCACTGACTCTGTATGATCACGGGTTAGGGAGATCACTGACTCAGTGTGATCCTGGTCAGGGAGTTCACTGACTCAGTGTGATCCCTGGTTAGGGAGATCACTGACTCTGTGTGATCCTGGTTAGGGAGATCACTGACTCAGTGTGATCACTGGTTAGGGAGATCTCTGACTCAGTGTGATCCTGGTTAAGGAAGATCACTGAATCTGTCTGATCCTGGTTAGGGAGATCACTGACTCGGTGTGATCCTGGTTAGGGAGATCGCTGAGTCAGTAGGGTCACTGGTTAGGGAGATCATTGACTCAGTGTGATCCTGGTTAGGGAGATCACTGACTCGGTGTGATCACTGTTTAGGGAGATCACCGACACAGTGTGATCCTGGTTAGGGATGTCTCTGACTTGGTGTGATCCTGGTGAGGGTGATCACTGACTCGGTGTGATCACTGGTGACGGAGACCACTGACTCAGTGTGATCATGGTAACGCAGATCACTGACTCTGTGTGATCACTGGTTAGGGAGGTCACTGACTCGGTGTGATCCTGGTTAGGGAGATCATTGACTCAGTGTGATCACTGGTAAGGGAGACCACTGCCTCTGTGTGATCACTGGTTCGGGAGATCACTGACTCATGTGGTCACTGGTTAGGGAGATCACTGACTCAGTGTGATTACTTGTTCGGGAGATCACTGACTCTGTGTGATCCTGCTTAGGGAGATCACTGACTCGGTGTGATCCTGGTTAGGGAGTTCACTGACTCGGTGTGATCCTGGTTAGGGAGATCACTGACTCAGTGTGATCCTGGTTAGGGAGATCACTGACCCGGTGTGATCACTGGTTAGGGAGATCACTGACTCTGTGTGATCACTGGTTCGGGAGATCACTGACTCTGTGTGATCCTGGTTAAGGGAGATCACTGACTCTGTGTGATCACTGGTTCGGGAGATCACTGACTCTGTGTGATCCTGGTTAAGGGAGATCACTGACTCTGTGTGATCCTGCTTAGGGAGATCACTGACTCAGTGTGATCCTGGTCAGGGAGTTCACTGACTCAGTGTGATCCCTGTTTAGGGCGATCACTGACTCAGTGTGATCACTGGTAAGGGAGATCACTGACTCAGTGTGATCCTGGTTAGGGTCGTCACTGACTCGGTGTGATCCTGGTTAGGCAGATCACTGACTCAGTGTGATCACTGGTTAGGGAGATCACTGACTCAGTGTGATCCTGGTTCGGGAGATCACTGACTCGGTGTGATCACTGGTTAGGGAGATTACTGACTCTGTGTGATCACTGGTTCGGGAGATCACTGACTCAGGGTGATCCTGGTTAAGGGAGATCACTGACTCGGTGTGATCCTGGTTAGGGAGATCACTGACTCAGTGTGATCACTGGTGAGGGAGATCACTGACTCTGTGTGATCCTGATTAGGGAGATCACTGACTCAGTGTGATCCCACATTATGGAGATCACTGACTCAGTGTGATCCCTGTTTAGGGAGATCACTGACTCAGTGTGATCCTGGTTAAGGAGGATCACTGAATCTGTGTGATCCTGGTTAGGCAGATCACTGACTCAGTGTGATCACTGGTTAGGGAGATCACTGACTCAGTGTGATCCTGGTTAGGGAGATCACTGACTCGGTGTGATCACTGGTTCGGGAGATTACTGACTCTGTGTGATCACTGGTTAGGGAGATCACTGACTCAGGGTGATCCTGGTTAAGGGAGATCACTGACTCGGTGTGATCCTGGTTAGGGAAATCACTGACTCAGTGTGATCACTGGTTAGGGAGATCACTGACTCTGTGTGATCCTGATTAGGGAGATCACTGTCTCAGTGTGATCCCTGATTAGGGAGATCACTGACTCAGTGTGATCCCTGTTTAGGGAGATCACTGACTCAGTGTGATCCTGGTTAAGGAAGATCACTGAATCTGTGCGATCCTGGTTAGGGAGATCACCGACTCGGTGTTATCCTGGTTAGGGAGATCACTGACTCAGTATGATCACTGGTTAGGGAGATCACTGACTCAGTGTGATCACTGGTTAGGGAGATCACTGACTCAGTGTGATCCTGGTTAGGGAGATCACTGACCCGGTGTGATCCTGATTAGGGAGATTACTGACTCAGTGTGATCCTGGTTAGTGAGATTGCTGACTCAGTGTGATCACTGGTTAGAGAGATCACTGACTCAGTGTGATCCTGGTTAGGGAGATCACTGACTCGGTGTGATCACTGGTTAGGGAGATCACTGACACAGTGTGGTCCTGGTTAGGGAGGTCACTGACTCGGTGTCATCCTGGTTAGGGAGATCACTGACTCGGTGTGATCACTAGTTATGGAAATAACTGACTCAGTGTGATGACTGGTTCGGGAGATCACTGACTCACTGTGATCCTCGTTAGGGAGATCACTGACGCGGCGTGGTCACTGGTTAGGGAGATTACTGACTCTGTGTGATCACTGGTTAGGGAGATCACTGACTCAGGGTGATCCTGGTTAAGGGAGATCACTGACTCGGTGTGATCCTGGTTAGGGAGATCACTGACTCAGTGTGATCACTGGTTAGGGAGATCACTGACTCTGTGTGATCCTGATTAGGGAGATCACTGTCTCAGTGTGATCCCTGATTAGGGAGATCAATGACTCAGTGTGATCCCTGTTTAGGGAGATCACTGACTCAGTGTGATCCTGGTTAAGGAAGATCACTGAATCTGTGTGATCCTGGTGAGGGAGATCACCGACTCGGTGTTATCCTGGTTAGGGAGATCACTGACTCAGTATGATCACTGGTTAGGGAGATCACTGACTCAGTGTGATCACTGGTTAGGGAGATCACTGACTCAGTGTGATCCTGGTTAGGGAGATCACTGACCCGGTGTGATCCTGATTAGGGAGATTACTGACTCAGTGTGATCCTGGTTAGTGAGATTGCTGACTCAGTGTGATCACTGGTTAGAGAGATCACTGACTCAGTGTGATCCTGGTTAGGGAGATCACTGAATCGGTGTGATCACTGGTTAGGGAGATCACTGACACAGTGTGGTCCTGGTTAGGGAGGTCACTGACTCGGTGTCATCCTGGTTAGGGAGATCACTGACTCGGTGTGATCACTAGTTATGGAAATCACTGGCACGGTGTGATCACTGGTTAGCGAGATCTCTGACTCTGTGTGATCACTGGTTAGGGAGATCACTGACTCAGTGTGATCCTGGTTACGCAGAACACTGACTCTGTGTGATCACTGGTTAGGGAGATCACTGGCACGGTGTGATCACTGGTTAGCGAGATCTCTGACTCTGTGTGATCACTGGTTAGGGAGATCACTGACTCAGTGTGATGACTGGTTAGGGTCGTCACTGACTCGGTGTGATCCTGGTTAGGCAGATCACTGACTCAGTGTGATCACTGGTTAGGGAGATCACTGACTCAGTGTGATCCTGGTTAGGGAGATCACTGACTCAGTGTGATCACTGGTTCGGCAGATCAATGACTCATGTGATCACTGGTTAGGGAGATCACTGACTCGGTGTGATCACTGGGTAGGGAGATTACTGACTCAGGGTGATCCTGGTTAAGGGAGATCACTGACTCGGTGTGATCCTGGTTAGGGAGCTCACTGACTCAGTGGGATCACTGGTTAGGGAGATCACTGACTCTGTGTGATCCTGATTAGGGAGATCACTGACTCAGTGTGATGCCTGATTATGGAGATCACTGACTCATTGTGATCCCTGTTTAGGGAGATCACTGACTCAGTGTGATCCTGGTGAAGGAAGATCACTGAATTTGTGTGATCCTGGTTAGGCAGATCACTGACTCAGTGTGATCACTGGTTAGGGAGATCACTGACTCTGTGTGATCACTGGTGAGGCAGATCACTGACTCGGTGTGATCAATGGTTAGGGAGATCACTGACTCTGTGTGATCCTGGTCAGGGAGTTCACTGACTCAGTGTGATCCCTGGTTAGGGAGATCACTGACTCTGTGTGATCCTGGTTAGGGAGATCACTGACTCAGTGTGATCACTGGTTAGGGAGATCACTGACTCAGTGTGATCACTGGTTAGGGAGATCACTGACTCTGTGTGATCCTGATTAGGGAGATCACTGTCTCAGTGTGATCCCTGATTAGGGAGATCACTGACTCTGTGTGATCCCTGTTTAGGGAGATCACTGACTCAGTGTGATCCTGGTTAAGGAAGATCACTGAATCTGTGCGATCCTGGTTTGGGAGATCACCGACTCGGTGTTATCCTGGTTAGGGAGATCACTGACTCAGTATGATCACTGGTTAGGGAGATCACTGACTCAGTGTGATCACTGGTTAGGGAGATCACTGACTCAGTGTGATCCTGGTTAGGGAGATCACTGACCCGGTGTGATCCTGATTAGGGAGATTACTGACTCAGTGTGATCCTGGTTAGTGAGATTGCTGACTCAGTGTGATCACTGTTTAGAGAGATCACTGACTCAGTGTGATCCTGGTTAGGGAGATCACTCACTCGGTGTGATCACTGGTTAGGGAGATCACTGACACAGTGTGGTCCTGGTTAGGGAGGTCACTGACTCGGTGTCATCCTGGTTAGGGAGATCACTGACTCGGTGTGATCACTAGTTATGGAAATAACTGACTCAGTGTGATGACTGGTTCGGGAGATCACTGACTCACTGTGATCCTCGTTAGGGAGATCACTGACGCGGCGTGATCACTGGTTAGGGAGATTACTGACTCTGTGTGATCACTGGTTAGGGAGATCACTGACTCAGGGTGATCCTGGTTAAGGGAGATCACTGACTCGGTGTGATCCTGGTTAGGGAGATCACTGACTCAGTGTGATCACCTGTTAGGGAGATCACTGACTCTGTGTGATCCTGATTAGGGAGATCACTGTCTCAGTGTGATCCCTGATTAGGGAGATCAATGACTCAGTGTGATCCCTGTTTAGGGAGATCACTGACTCAGTGTGATCCTGGTTAAGGAAGATCACTGAATCTGTGTGATCCTGGTTAGGGAGATCACTGACCCGGTGTGATCCTGATTAGGGAGATTACTGACTCAGTGTGATCCTGGTTAGTGAGATTGCTGACTCAGTGTGATCACTGGTTAGAGAGATCACTGACTCAGTGTGATCCTGGTTAGGGAGATCACTGACTCGGTGTGATCACTGGTTAGGGAGATCACTGACACAGTGTGGTCCTGGTTAGGGAGGTCACTGACTCGGTGTCATCCTGGTTAGGGAGATCACTGACTCGGTGTGATCACTAGTTATGGAAATCACTGGCACGGTGTGATCACTGGTTAGCGAGATCTCTGACTCTGTGTGATCACTGGTTAGGGAGATCACTGACTCAGTGTGATCCTGGTTACGCAGAACACTGACTCTGTGTGATCACTGGTTAGGGAGATCACTGGCACGGTGTGATCACTGGTTAGCGAGATCTCTGACTCTGTGTGATCACTGGTTAGGGAGATCACTGACTCAGTGTGATCACTGGTTAGGGTCGTCACTGACTCGGTGTGATCCTGGTTAGGCAGATCACTGACTCAGTGTGATCACTGGTTAGGGAGATCACTGACTCAGTGTGATCCTGGTTAGGGAGATCACTGACTCAGTGTGATCACTGGTTCGGCAGATCAATGACTCATGTGATCACTGGTTAGGGAGATCACTGACTCGGTGTGATCACTGGGTAGGGAGATTACTGACTCAGGGTGATCCTGGTTAAGGGAGATCACTGACTCGGTGTGATCCTGGTTAGGGAGCTCACTGACTCAGTGGGATCACTGGTTAGGGAGATCACTGACTCTGTGTGATCCTGATTAGGGAGATCACTGACTCTGTGTGATCCTGATTAGGGAGATCACTGACTCAGTGTGATGCCTGATTATGGAGATCACTGACTCAGTGTGATCCCTGTTTAGGGCGATCACTGACTCAGTGTGATCCTGGTTAAGGAAGATCACTGAATTTGTGTGATCCTGGTTAGGCAGATCACTGACTCAGTGTGATCACTGGTTAGGGAGATCACTGACTCTGTGTGATCACTGGTGAGGCAGATCACTGACTCGGTGTGATCAATGGTTAGGGAGATCACTGACTCTGTGTGATCCTGGTCAGGGAGTTCACTGACTCAGTGTGATCCCTGGTTAGGGAGATCACTGACTCTGTGTGATCCTGGTTAGGGAGATCACTGACTCAGTGTGATCACTGGTTAGGGAGATCTCTGACTCAGTGTGATCCTGGTTAAGGAAGATCACTGAATCTGTGTGATCCTGGTTTGGGAGATCACCGAATCGGTGTTATCCTGGTTAGGGAGATCACTGACTCAGTGTGATCACTGGTTAGGGAGATCACTGACTCAGTGTGATCCTGGTTAGGGAGATCACTGACCCGGTGTGATCCTGATTAGGGAGATTACTGACTCAGTGTGATCCTGGTTAGTGAGATTGCTGACTCAGTGTGATCACTGGTTAGAGAGATCACTGACTCAGCGTGATCCTGGTTAGGGAGATCACTGACTCGGTGTGATCACTGGTTAGGGAGATCACTGACACAGTGTGGTCCTGGTTAGGGAGGTCACTGACTCGGTGTGATCCTGTTTAGGGAGATCACTGACTCGGTGTGATCACTAGTTATGGAAATCACTGACTCAGTGTGATGACTGGTTCGGGAGATCACTGACTCACTGTGACCCTCGTTAGGGAGATCACTGACTCGGCGTGATCACTGGTTAGGGAGATCACTGAATCAGTGTGATCCTGGTTAGGGAGGTCACTAACTCGGTGTGATCCTGCTCAGGCAGATCACTGACTCGGTGTGATCACTGGTGAGGGAGATCACTGACTCAGTGTGATCCTGGTTACGCAGAACACTGACTCTGTGTGATCACTGGTTAGGGAGATCACTGGCACGGTGTGATCACTGGTTAGCGAGATCTCTGACTCTGTGTGATCACTGGTTAGGGTCGTCACTGACTCGGTGTGATCCTGGTTAGGCAGATCACTGACTCAGTGTGATCACTGGTTAGGGAGATCACTGACTCAGTGTGATCCTGGTTAGGGAGATCACTGACTCAGTGTGATCACTGGTTCGGCAGATCAATGACTCATGTGATCACTGGTTAGGGAGATCACTGACTCGGTGTGATCACTGGGTAG
Organism: Mustelus asterias; assembly: GCF_964213995.1. Lineage (NCBI taxonomy): Eukaryota > Metazoa > Chordata > Chondrichthyes > Carcharhiniformes > Triakidae > Mustelus > Mustelus asterias. Next base: position 17,680,756 of record NC_135820.1, read on the forward strand.
GGAGATTACTGACTCAGGGTGATCCTGGTTAAGGGAGATCACTGACTCGGTGTGATCCTGGTTCGGGAGCTCACTGACTCAGTGTGATCACTGGTTAGGGAGATCACTGACTCTGTGTGATCCTGATTAGGGAGATCACTGACTCAGTGTGATCCCTGATTATGGAGATCACTGACTCAGTGTGATCCCTGTTTAGGGAGATCACTGACTCAGTGTGATCCTGGTTAAGGAAGATCACTGAATTTGTGTGATCCTGGTTAGGCAGATCACTGACTCAGTGTGATCACTGGTTCGGGAGATCACTGACTCAGTGTGATCCTGGTTAGGGAGATCACTGACTCAGTGTGATCACTGGTTCGGCAGATCAATGACTCATGTGATCACTGGTTGGGGAGATCACTGACTCGGTGTGATCACTGGTTTAAGGAGATTACTGACTCTGTGTGATCACTGGTTAGGGAGATCACTGACTCAGGGTGATCCTGGTTAAGGGAGATCACTGACTCGATGTGATCCTGGTTAGGGAGATCACTGATTCAGTGTGATCACTGGTTAGGGAGATCACTGACTCTGTGTGATCCTGGTCAGGGAGTTCACTGACTCAGTGTGATCCCTGTTTAGGGCGATCACTGACTCAGTGTGATCACTGGTAAGGGAGATCACTGACTCAGTGTGATTCTGGTTAGGGTCGTCACTGACTCGGTGTGATCCTGGTTAGGCAGATCACTGACTCAGTGTGATCACTGGTTCGGGAGATCACTGACTCAGTGTGATCCTGGTTAGGGAGATCACTGACTCGGTGTGATCACTGGTTAGGGAGATCACTGACTCAGTGTGATCCTGGTTAGTGAGATTGCTGACTCAGTGTGATCACTGGTTAGAGAGATCACTGACTCAGTGTGATCCTGGTTAGGGAGATCACTGACTCGGTGTGATCACTGGTTAGGGAGATCACTGACACAGTGTGGTCCTGGTTAGGGAGGTCACTGACCCGGTGTTATCCTGGTTAGGGAGATCACTGACTCGGCGTGATCACTGGTTCGGGAGATCACTGACTCAGTGTGATCCTGGTTAGGGAGGTCACGAACTCGGTGTGATCCTGCTCAGGCAGATCACTGACTCGGTGTGATCACTGGTGAGGGAGATCACTGACTCGGTGTGATCACTAGTTATGGAAATCACTGACTCAGTGTGATGACTGGTCCGGGAGATCACTGACTCACTGTGATCCTCGTTAGGGAGATCACTGACTCGGCGTGATCACTGGTTAGGGAGATCACTGAATCAGTGTGATCCTGGTTAGGGAGGTCACTAACTCGGTGTGATCCTGCTCAGGCAGATCACTGACTCGGTGTGATCACTGGTGAGGGAGATCACTGACTCAGTGTGATCCTGGTTACGCAGAACACTGACTCTGTGTGATCACTGGTTAGGGAGATCACTGGCACGGTGTGATCACTGGTTAGCGAGATCTCTGACTCTGTGTGATCACTGGTTAGGGTCGTCACTGACTCGGTGTGATCCTGGTTAGGCAGATCACTGACTCAGTGTGATCACTGGTTAGGGAGATCACTGACTCAGTGTGATCCTGGTTAGGGAGATCACTGACTCAGTGTGATCACTGGTTCGGCAGATCAATGACTCATGTGATCACTGGTTAGGGAGATCACTGACTCGGTGTGATCACTGGGTAGGGAGATTACTGACTCAGGGTGATCCTGGTTAAGGGAGATCACTGACTCGGTGTGATCCTGGTTAGGGAGCTCACTGACTCAGTGTGATCACTGGTTAGGGAGATCACTGACTCTGTGTGATCCTGATTAGGGAGATCACTGACTCAGTGTGATCCCTGATTATGGAGATCACTGACTCAGTGTGATCCCTGTTTAGGGAGATCACTGACTCAGTGTGATCCTGGTTAAGGAAGATCACTGAATTTGTGTGATCCTGGTTCGGCAGATCACTGACTCAGTGTGATCACTGGTTAGGGAGATCACTGACTCAGTGTGATCCTGGTTAGGGAGATCACTGACTCATGTGATCACTGGTTGGGGAGATCACTGACTCGGTGTGATCACTGGTTTAAGGAGATTACTGACTCTGTGTGATCACTGGTTAGGGAGATCACTGACTCAGGGTGATCCTGGTTAAGGGAGATCACTGACTCGATGTGATCCTGGTTAGGGAGATCACTGATTCAGTGTGATCACTGGTTAGGGAGATCACTGACTCTGTGTGATCCTGATTAGGGAGATCACTGACTCAGTGTGATCCCTGATTAGGGCGATCACTGACTCAGTGTGATCCCTGTTTAGGGAGATCACTGACTCAGTGTGATCCTGGTTAAGGAAGATCACTGAATCTGTGTGATCCTGGTTAGGGAGATCACCGAATCGGTGTTATCCTGGTTAGGGAGATCACTGACTCAGTGTGATCACTGGTTAGGGAGATCACTGACTCAGTGTGATCCTGGTTAGGGAGATCACTGACCCGGTGTGATCCTGATTAGGGAGATTACTGACTCAGTGTGATCCTGGTTAGTGAGATTGCTGACTCAGTGTGATCACTGGTTAGAGAGATCACTGACTCAGCGTGATCCTGGTTAGGGAGATCACTGACTCGGTGTGATCACTGGTTAGGGAGATCACTGACACAGTGTGGTCCTGGTTAGGGAGGTCACTGACTCGGTGTGATCCTGTTTAGGGAGATCACTGACTCGGTGTGATCACTAGTTATGGAAATCACTGACTCAGTGTGATGACTGGTTCGGGAGATCACTGACTCACTGTGACCCTCGTTAGGGAGATCACTGACTCGGCGTGATCACTGGTTAGGGAGATCACTGAATCAGTGTGATCCTGGTTAGGGAGGTCACTAACTCGGTGTGATCCTGCTCAGGCAGATCACTGACTCGGTGTGATCACTGGTGAGGGAGATCACTGACTCAGTGTGATCCTGGTTACGCAGAACACTGACTCTGTGTGATCACTGGTTAGGGAGATCACTGGCACGGTGTGATCACTGGTTAGCGAGATCTCTGACTCTGTGTGATCACTGGTTAGGGAGACCACTGACTCGGTGTGATCAATGGTTAGGGAGATCACTGACTCTGTGTGATCACGGGTTAGGGAGATCACTGACTCTGTGTGATCACGGGTTAGGGAGATCTCTGACTCAGTGTGATCCTGGTCAGGGAGTTCACTGACTCAGTGTGATCCCTGGTTAGGGAGATCACTGACTCGGTGTGATCCTGGTTAGGGAGATCACTGAGTCAGTAGGGTCACTGGTTAGGCAGATCATTGACTCAGTGTGATCCTGGTTAGGGAGATCACTGACTCGGTGTGATCACTGGTTAGGGAGATCACTGACACAGTGTGATCCTGGTTAGGGAGGTCTCTGACTTGGTGTGATCCTGGTGAGGGTGATCACTGACTCGGTGTGATCACTGGTGACGGAGACCACTGACTCAGTGTGATCCTGGTTACGCAGATCACTGACTCTGTGTGATCACTGGTTAGGGAGGTCACTGGCTCGGTGTGATCCTGGTTAGGGAGACCACTGCCTCTGTGTGATCACTGGTTCGGGAGATCACTGACTCATGTGATCACTGGTTAGGGAGATCACTGACTCAGTGTGATTACTTGTTAGGGAGATCACTGACTCTGTGTGATCACTGGTTAGGGAGATCATTGACTCGGTGTGATCACTGGTTAGGGAGATTACTGACTCTGTGTGATCACTGGTGAGGGAGATCACTGACTCGGTGTGATCCTGGTTAGGGAGATCACTGACTCGGTGTGATCCTGCTTAGGGAGATCACTGACTCGGCGTGATCCTGGTTAGGGAGATCACTGACTGGGTGTGATCCTGGTTAGGGAGATCACTGACTCAGTGTGATCCTGGTTAGGGAGATCACTGACCCGGTGTGATCCTGATTAAGGAGATCACTGACTCAGTGTGATCCTAGTTAGTGAGATTGCTGACTCAGTGTGATCACTGGTTAGGGAGATCACTGACTCAGTGTAATCCTGGTTAGGGAGATCACTGACTCGGTGTGATCACTGGTTAGGGAGATCACTGACACAGTGTGATCCTGGTTAGGGAGGTCACTGACTCGGTGTGATCCTGGTGAGTGTGATCACTGACTCGGTGTGATCACTGGTTATGGAGATCACTGACTCAGTGTGATCACTGATTATGGAGATCATTGACTCAGAGTGATGACTGGTTTGGGAGATCACTGACTCACTGTGATTCTGGTTAGGGAGATCACTGACTCGGCGTGATCACTGTTTAGGGAGATCACTGCCTCAGTGTGATCCTGGTTGGGGAGGTCACTAACTCGGTGTGATCCTTGTTAGGCAGATCACTGACTCGGTGTGATCACTGGAGAGGGGGATCACTGACTCAGTGTGATTCTGGTTAGGGAGGTCACTGACCCGGTGTTATCCTGGTTAGGGAGATCACTGACTCGGCGTGATCACTGGTTCGGGAGATCACTGACTCAGTGTGATCCTGGTTAGGGAGGTCACGAACTCGGTGTGATCCTGCTCAGGCAGATCACTGACTCGGTGTGATCACTGGTGAGGGAGATCACTGACTCGGTGTGATCACTAGTTATGGAAATCACTGACTCAGTGTGATGACTGGTCCGGGAGATCACTGACTCACTGTGATCCTCGTTAGGGAGATCACTGACTCGGCGTGATCACTGGTTAGGGAGATCACTGAATCAGTGTGATCCTGGTTAGGGAGGTCACTAACTCGGTGTGATCCTGCTCAGGCAGATCACTGACTCGGTGTGATCACTGGTGAGGGAGATCACTGACTCAGTGTGATCCTGGTTACGCAGAACACTGACTCTGTGTGATCACTGGTTAGGGAGATCACTGGCACGGTGTGATCACTGGTTAGCGAGATCTCTGACTCTGTGTGATCACTGGTTAGGGTCGTCACTGACTCGGTGTGATCCTGGTTAGGCAGATCACTGACTCAGTGTGATCACTGGTTAGGGAGATCACTGACTCAGTGTGATCCTGGTTAGGGAGATCACTGACTCAGTGTGATCACTGGTTCGGCAGATCAATGACTCATGTGATCACTGGTTAGGGAGATCACTGACTCGGTGTGATCACTGGGTAGGGAGATTACTGACTCAGGGTGATCCTGGTTAAGGGAGATCACTGACTCGGTGTGATCCTGGTTAGGGAGCTCACTGACTCAGTGTGATCACTGGTTAGGGAGATCACTGACTCTGTGTGATCCTGATTAGGGAGATCACTGACTCAGTGTGATCCCTGATTATGGAGATCACTGACTCAGTGTGATCCCTGTTTAGGGAGATCACTGACTCAGTGTGATCCTGGTTAAGGAAGATCACTGAATTTGTGTGATCCTGGTTCGGCAGATCACTGACTCAGTGTGATCACTGGTTAGGGAGATCACTGACTCAGTGTGATCCTGGTGAGGGAGATCACTGACTCATGTGATCACTGGTTGGGGAGATCACTGACTCGGTGTGATCACTGGTTTAAGGAGATTACTGACTCTGTGTGATCACTGGTTAGGGAGATCACTGACTCAGGGTGATCCTGGTTAAAGGAGATCACTGACTCGATGTGATCCTGGTTAGGGAGATCACTGATTCAGTGTGATCACTGGTTAGGGAGATCACTGACTCTGTGTGATCCTGATTAGGGAGATCACTGACTCAGTGTGATCCCTGATTAGGGCGATCACTGACTCAGTGTGATCCCTGTTTAGGGAGATCACTGACTCAGTGTGATCCTGGTTAAGGAAGATCACTGAATCTGTGTGATCCTGGTTAGGGAGATCACCGAATCGGTGTTATCCTGGTTAGGGAGATCACTGACTCAGTGTGATCACTGGTTAGGGAGATCACTGACTCAGTGTGATCCTGGTTAGGGAGATCACTGACCCGGTGTGATCCTGATTAGGGAGATTACTGACTCAGTGTGATCCTGGTTAGTGAGATTGCTGACTCAGTGTGATCACTGGTTAGAGAGATCACTGACTCAGCGTGATCCTGGTTAGGGAGATCACTGACTCGGTGTGATCACTGGTTAGGGAGATCACTGACACAGTGTGGTCCTGGTTAGGGAGGTCACTGACTCGGTGTGATCCTGTTTAGGGAGATCACTGACTCGGTGTGATCACTAGTTATGGAAATCACTGACTCAGTGTGATGACTGGTTCGGGAGATCACTGACTCACTGTGACCCTCGTTAGGGAGATCACTGACTCGGCGTGATCACTGGTTAGGGAGATCACTGAATCAGTGTGATCCTGGTTAGGGAGGTCACTAACTCGGTGTGATCCTGCTCAGGCAGATCACTGACTCGGTGTGATCACTGGTGAGGGAGATCACTGACTCAGTGTGATCCTGGTTACGCAGAACACTGACTCTGTGTGATCACTGGTTCGGGAGATCACTGGCACGGTGTGATCACTGGTTAGCGAGATCTCTGACTCTGTGTGATCACTGGTTAGGGAGACCACTGACTCGGTGTGACCAATGGTTAGGGAGATCACTGACTCTGTGTGATCACGGGTTAGGGAGATCTCTGACTCAGTGTGATCCTGGTCAGGGAGTTCACTGACTCAGTGTGATCCCTGGTTAGGGAGATCACTGACTCGGTGTGATCCTGGTTAGGGAGATCACTGAGTCAGTAGGGTCACTGGTTAGGCAGATCATTGACACAGTGTGATCCTGGTTAGGGAGATCACTGACTCGGTGTGATCACTGGTTAGGGAGATCACTGACACAGTGTGATCCTGGTTAGGGAGGTCTCTGACTTGGTGTGATCCTGGTGAGGGTGATCACTGACTCGGTGTGATCACTGTTGACGGAGACCACTGACTCAGTGTGATCCTGGTTACGCAGATCACTGACTCTGTGTGATCACTGGTTAGGGAGGTCACTGGCTCGGTGTGATCCTGGTTAGGGAGACCACTGCCTCTGTGTGATCACTGGTTCGGGAGATCACTGACTCATGTGATCACTGGTTAGGGAGATCACTGACTCAGTGTGATTACTTGTTAGGGAGATCACTGACTCTGTTTGATCACTGGTTAGGGAGATCATTGACTCGGTGTGATCACTGGTTAGGGAGATTACTGACTCTGTGTGATCACTGGTGAGGGAGATCACTGACTCGGTGTGATCCTGGTTAGGGAGATCACTGACTCGGTGTGATCCTGCTTAGGGAGATCACTGACTCGGCGTGATCCTGGTTAGGGAGATCACTGACTGGGTGTGATCCTGGTTAGGGAGATCACTGACTCAGTGTGATCCTGGTTAGGAAGATCACTGACCCGGTGTGATCCTGATTAAGGAGATCACTGACTCAGTGTGATCCTAGTTAGTGAGATTGCTGACTCAGTGTGATCACTGGTGAGGGAGATCACTGACTCAGTGTAATCCTGGTTAGGGAGATCACTGACTCGGTGTGATCACTGGTTAGGGAGATCACTGACACAGTGTGATCCTGGTTAGGGAGGTCACTGACTCGGTGTGATCCTGGTGAGTGTGATCACTGACTCGGTGTGATCACTGGTTATGGAGATCACTGACTCAGTGTGATCACTGATTATGGAGATCATTGACTCAGAGTGATGACTGGTTTGGGAGATCACTGACTCACTGTGATTCTGGTTAGGGAGATCACTGACTCGGCGTGATCACTGTTTAGGGAGATCACTGCCTCAGTGTGATCCTGGTTGGGGAGGTCACTAACTCGGTGTGATCCTTGTTAGGCAGATCACTGACTCGGTGTGATCACTGGAGAGGGGGATCACTGACTCAGTGTGATTCTGGTTACGCACATCGCTGACTCTGTGTGATCACTGGTTAGGGAGATCACTGGCACGGTGTGATCACTGGTTAGGGAGATCACTGACACAGTGTGATCCTGGTTAGGGAGGTCTCTGACTCGGTGTGTTCCTCGTTAGGGAGTTCACTGACTCGGTGTGATCCTGGTTAGGGAGATCACTGACTCAGTGTGATCCTGGTTAGGGAGATCACTGACCCGGTGTGATCACTGGTTAGGGAGATCACTGACTCTGTGTGATCACTGGTTCGGGAGATCACTGACTCTGTGTGATCCTGGTGAAGGGAGATCACTGACCCTGTGTGATCACTGGTTCGGGAGATCACTGACTCTGTGTGATCCTGGTTAAGGGAGAACACTGACTCTGTGTGATCCTGCTTAGGTAGATCACTGACTCAGTGTGATCCTGGTCAGGGAGTTCACTGACTCAGTGTGATCCCTGTTTAGGGCGATCACTGGTAAGGGAGATCACTGACTCAGTGTGATTCTGGTTAGGGTCGTCACTGACTCGGTGTGATCCTGGTTAGGCAGATCACTGACTCAGTGTGATCACTGGTTAGGGAGATCACTGACTCGGTGTGATCACTGGTTAGGGAGATCACTGACTCAGTGTGATCCTGGTTAGTGAGATTGCTGACTCAGTGTGATCACTGGTTAGAGAGATCACTGACTCAGTGTGATCCTGGTTAGGGAGTTCACTGACTCGGTGTGATCACTGGTTAGGGAGATCACTGACACAGTGTGGTCCTGGTTAGGGAGGTCACTGACTCTGTGTGATCCTGGTTAGGGAGATCACTGACTCGGTGTGATCACTAGTTATGGAAATCACTGACTCAGTGTGATGACTGGTCCGGGAGATCACTGACTCACTGTGATCCTCGTTAGGGAGATCACTGACTCGGCGTGATCACTGGTTAGGGAGATCACTGAATCAGTGTGATCCTGGTTAGGGAGGTCACTAACTCGGTGTGATCCTGCTCAGGCAGATCACTGACTCGGTGTGATCACTGGTGAGGGAGATCACTGACTCAGTGTGATCCTGGTTACGCAGAACACTGACTCTGTGTGATCACTGGTTAGGGAGATCACTGGCACGGTGTGATCACTGGTTAGCGAGATCTCTGACTCTGTGTGATCACTGGTTAGGGTCGTCACTGACTCGGTGTGATCCTGGTTAGGCAGATCACTGACTCAGTGTGATCACTGGTTAGGGAGATCACTGACTCAGTGTGATCCTGGTTAGGGAGATCACTGACTCTGTGTGATCCTGATTATGGAGATCACTGACTCAGGGTGATCCTGGTTAAGGGAGATCACTGACTCGATGTGACCCTGGTTAGGGAGATCACTGATTCAGTGTGATCACTGGTTAGGGAGATCACTGACTCTGTGTGATCCTGATTAGGGAGATCACTGACTCAGTGTGATCCCTGATTAGGGCGATCACTGACTCAGTGTGATCCTGGTTAAGGAAGATCACTGAATCTGTGTGATCCTGGTTAGGGAGATCACCGAATCGGTGTTATCCTGGTTAGGGAGATCACTGACTCAGTGTGATCACTGGTTAGGGAGATCACTGACTCAGTGTGATCCTGGTTAGGGAGATCACTGACCCGGTGTGATCCTGATTAGGGAGATTACTGACTCAGTGTGATCCTGGTTAGTGAGATTGCTGACTCAGTGTGATCACTGGTTAGAGAGATCACTGACTCAGTGTGATCCTGGTTAGGGAGATCACTGACTCGGTGTGATCACTGGTTAGGGAGATCACTGACACAGTGTGGTCCTGGTTAGGGAGGTCACTGACTCGGTGTGATCCTGTTTAGGGAGATCACTGACTCGGTGTGATCACTAGTTATGGAAATCACTGACTCAGTGTGATGACTGGTTCGGGAGATCACTGACTCACTGTGATCCTCGTTAGGGAGATCACTGACTCGGCGTGATCACTGGTTAGGGAGATCACTGAATCAGTGTGATCCTGGTTAGGGAGGTCACTAACTCGGTGTGATCCTGCTCAGGCAGATCACTGACTCGGTGTGATCACTGGTGAGGAGATCACTGACTCAGTGTGATCCTGGTTACGCAGAACACTGACTCTGTGTGATCACTGGTTAGGGAGATCACTGGCACGGTGTGATCACTGGTTAGCGAGATCTCTGACTCTGTGTGATCACTGGTTAGGGAGACCACTGACTCGGTGTGATCAATGGTTAGGGAGATCACTGACTCTGTGTGATCACGGGCTAGGGAGATCTCTGACTCAGTGTGATCCTGGTCAGGGAGTTCACTGACTCAGTGTGATCCCTGGTTAGGGAGATCACTGACTCGGTGTGATCCTGGTTAGGGAGATCACTGAGTCAGTTGGGTTACTGGTTAGGCAGATCATTGACTCAGTGTGATCCTGGTTAGGGAGATCACTGACTCGGTGTGATCACTGGTTAGGGAGATCACTGACACAGTGTGATCCTGGTTAGGGAGGTCTCTGACTTGGTGTGATCCTGGTGAGGGTGATCACTGACTCGGTGTGATCACTGGTGACGGAGACCACTGACTCAGTGTGATCCTGGTTACGCAGATCACTGACTCTGTGTGATCACTGGTTAGGGAGGTCACTGGCTCGGTGTGATCCTGGTTAGGGAGACCACTGCCTCTGTGTGATCACTGGTTCGGGAGATCACTGACTCATGTGATCACTGGTTAGGGAGACCACTGCCTCTGTGTGATTACTTGTTAGGGAGATCACTGACTCTGTGTGATCACTGGTTAGGGAGATCACTGACTCGGTGTGATCACTGGTTAGGGAGATTACTGACTCTGTGTGATCACTGGTGAGGGAGATCACTGACTCGGTGTGATCCTGGTTAGGGAGATCACTGACTCGGTGTGATCCTGCTTAGGGAGATCACTGACTCGGTGTGATCCTGGTTAGGGAGATCACTGACTGGGTGTGATCCTGGTTAGGGAGATCACTGACTCAGTGTGATCCTGGTTAGGGAGATCACTGACCCGGTGTGATCCTGATTAAGGAGATCACTGACTCAGTGTGATCCTAGTTAGTGAGATTGCTGACTCAGTGTGATCACTGGTTAGGGAGATCACTGACTCAGTGTGATCCTGGTTAGGGAGATCACTGACTCGGTGTGATCACTGGTTAGGGAGATCACTGACACAGTGCGATCCTGGTTAGGGAGGTCACTGACTCGGTGTGATCCTGGTGAGTGTGATGACTGACTCGGTGTGATCACTAGTTATGGAGATCACTGACTCAGTGTGATCACTGATTATGGAGATCATTGACTCAGAGTGATGACTGGTTTGGGAGATCACTGACTCACTGTGATTCTGGTTAGGGAGATCACTGACTCTGTGTGATCCTGGTTGGGGAGGTCACTAACTCGGTGTGATCCTTGTTAGGCAGATCACTGACTCGGTGTGATCACTGGAGAGGGGGATCACTGACTCAGTGTGATTCTGGTTACGCACATCGCTGACTCTGTGTGATCACTGGTTAGGGAGATCACTGGCACGGTGTGATCACTGGTTAGGGAGATCACTGACACAGTGTGATCCTGGTTAGGGAGGTCTCTGACTCGGTGTGTTCCTCGTTAGGGAGTTCACTGACTCGGTGTGATCCTGGTTAGGGAGATCACTGACTCAGTGTGATCCTGGTTAGGGAGATCACTGACCCGGTGTGTTCACTGGTTAGGGAGATCACTGACTCTGTGTGATCACTGGTTCGGGAGATCACTGACTCTGTGTGATCCTGGTGAAGGGAGATCACTGACCCTGTGTGATCACTGGTTCGGGAGATCACTGACTCTGTGTGATCCTGGTTAAGGGAGAACACTGACTCTGTGTGATCCTGCTTAGGGAGATCACTGACTCAGTGTGATCCTGGTCAGGGAGTTCACTGACTCAGTGTGATCCCTGTTTAGGGCGAGCACTGACTCAGTGTGATCACTGGTAAGGGAGATCACTGACTCAGTGTGATTCTGGTTAGGGTCGTCACTGACTCGGTGTGATCCTGGTTTGGCAGATCACTGACTCAGTGTGATCACTGGTTAGGGAGATCACTGACTCAGTGTGATCCTGGTTAGGGAGATCACTGACTCAGTGTGATCACTGGTTCGGCAGATCAATGACCCATGTGATCACTGGTTAGGGAGATCACTGACTCGGTGTGATCACTGGTTAGGGGGATCACTGACTCGGTGTGATCCTGGTTAGGGAGATCACTGACTCAGTGTGATCCTGGTTAGGGAGATCACTGACCCGGTGTGATCCTGATTAAGGAGATCACTGACTCAGTGTGACCCTCGTTAGTGAGATTGCTGACTCAGTGTGATTCTGGTTACGCACATCACTGACTCTGTGTGATCACTGGTTAGGGAGATCACTGGCACGGTGTGATCACTGGTTAGGGAGATCACTGACACAGTGTGATCCTGGTTAGGGAGGTCTCTGACTCGGTGTGATCCTGGTGAGTGTGATCACTGACTCGGTGTGATCACTGGTGCCGGAGACCACTGACTCAGTGTGATCCTGGTTACGCAGATCGCTGACTCTGTGTGATCACTGGTTAGGGAGATCACTGACTCGGTGTGATCACTGGTTAGGGAGATTACTGACTCGGTGTGATCCTGGTTAGGGAGATCACTGACTGGGTGTGATCCTGGTTAGGGAGATCACTGACTCAGTGTGATCCTGGTTAGGGAGATCACTGACCCGGTGTGATCCTGATTAAGGAGATCACTGACTCAGTGTGATCCTAGTTAGTGAGATTGCTGACTCAGTGTGATCCCTGGTTAGGGAGATCACTGACTCAGTGTGATCCTGGTTAGGGAGATCACTGACTCGGTGTGATCACTGGTTAGGGAGATCACTGACACAGTGCGATCCTGGTTAGGGAGGTCACTGACTCGGTGTGATCCTGGTGAGTGTGATGACTGACTCGGTGTGATCACTAGTTATGGAGATCACTGACTCAGTGTGATCACTGATTATGGAGATCATTGACTCAGAGTGATGACTGGTTTGGGAGATCACTGACTCACTGTGATTCTGGTTAGGGAGATCACTGACTCGGCGTGATCACTGTTTAGGGAGATCACTGCCTCAGTGTGATCCTGGTTGGGGAGGTCACTAACTCGGTGTGATCCTTGTTAGGCAGATCACTGACTCGGTGTGATCACTGGAGAGGGGGATCACTGACTCAGTGTGATTCTGGTTACGCACATCACTGACTCTGTGTGATCACTGGTTAGGGAGATCACTGGCACGGTGTGATCACTGGTTAGGGAGATCACTGACACAGTGTGATCCTGGTTAGGGAGGTCTCTGACTCGGTGTGTTCCTCGTTAGGGAGTTCACTGACTCGGTGTGATCCTGGTTAGGGAGATCACAGACTCAGTGTGATCCTGGTTAGGGAGATCACTGACCCGGTGTGATCACTGGGTAGGGAGATCACTGACTCTGTGTGATCACTGGTTCGGGAGATCACTGACTCTGTGTGATCCTGGTGAAGGGAGATCACTGACCCTGTGTGATCACTGGTTCGGGAGATCACTGACTCTGTGTGATCCTGGTTAAGGGAGAACACTGACTCTGTGTGATCCTGCTTAGGGAGATCACTGACTCAGTGTGATCCTGGTCAGGGAGTTCACTGACTCAGTGTGATCCCTGTTTAGGGCGATCAAAGACTCAGTGTGATCACTGGTAAGGGAGATCACTGACTCAGTGTGATTCTGGTTAGGGTCGTCACTGACTCGGTGTGATCCTGGTTAGGCAGATCACTGACTCAGTGTGATCACTGGTTAGGGAGATCACTGACTCTGTGTGATCCTGGTTAGGGAGATCACTGACTCAGTGTGATCACTGGTTCGGCAGATCAATGACCCATGTGATCACTGGTTAGGGAGATCACTGACTCGGTGTGATCACTGGTTAGGGGGATCACTGACTCGGTGTGATCCTGGTTAGGGAGATCACTGACTCAGTGTGATCCTGGTTAGGGAGATCACTGACCCGGTGTGATCCTGATTAAGGAGATCACTGACTCAGTGTGATCCTCGTTAGTGAGATTGCTGACTCAGTGTGATCACTGGTTAGGGAGATCACTGACTCAGTGTGATCCTGGTTAAGGAGATCACTGACTCGGTGTGATCACTGGTTAGGGAGATCACTGACACAGTGTGATCCTGGTTCGGGAGGTCACTGACTCGGTGTCATCCTGGTTATGGAGATCACTGACTCAGTGTGATCACTGATTATGGAGATCACTGACTCAGTGTGATGACTGGTTCGGGAGATCACTGACTCACTGTGATCCTGGTTAGGGAGATCACTGACTCGGCGTGATCATTGTTTAGGGATATCACTGACTCAGTGTGATCCTGGTTGGGGAGGTCACTAACTCGGTGTGATCCTTGTTAGGCAGATCACTGACTCGGTGTGATCACTGGTGAGGGAGATCACTGACTCAGTGTGATTCTGGTTACGCACATCACTGACTCTGTGTGATCACTGGTTAGGGAGATCACTGGCACGGTGTGATCACTGGTTAGGGAGATCACTGACACAGTGTGATCCTGGTTAGGGAAGTCTCTGACTCGGTGTGATCCTGGTGAGTGTGATCACTGACTCGGTGTGATCACTGGTGCCGGAGACCACTGACTCAGTGTGATCCTGGTTACGCAGATCACTGACTCTGTGTGATCACTGGTTCGGGAGGTCACTGACTCGGTGTGATCCTGGTTAGGCAGATCACTGAATCAGTGTGATCACTGGTTACGGAGATCACTGACTCAGTGTGATCCTGGTTCGGGAGATCACTGACTCAGTGTGATCACTGGTTAGGGAGACCACTGCCTCTGTGTGATCACTGGTTCGGGGGATCACTGACTCATGTGATCACTGGTGAGGGAGATCACTGACTCAGTGTGATTACTTGTTAGGGAGATCACTGACTCTGTGTGATCACTGGTCAGGGAGATCACTGACTCGGTGTGATCACTGGTTAGGGAGATTACTGACTCTGTGTGATCAGTGGTTAGGGAGATCACTGACTCGGTGTGATCCTGGTTAGGGAGATCACTGACTCGGTGTGATCCTGCTTAGGGAGATCACTCACTCCGTGTGATCCTGGTTAGGGAGATCACTGACTCAGTGTGATCCTGGTTAGGGAGATCACTGACCCGGTGTGATCCTGATTAAGGAGATCACTGACCCAGTGTGATCCTCGTTATTGAGATTGCTGACTCAGTGTGATCACTGGTTAGGGAGATCACTGACTCAGTGTGATCCTGGTTAGGGAGGTCACTGACTCGGTGTCATCCTGGTTATGGAGATCACTGACTCAGTGTGATCACTGATTATGGAGATCACTGACTCAGAGTGATGACTGGTTTGGGAGATCACTGACTCACTGTGACCCTCGTTAGGGAGATCACTGACTCGGCGTGATCACTGTTTAGGGATATCACTGACTCAGTGTGATCCTGGTTGGGGAGGTCACTAATTCGGTGTGATCCTTGTTAGGCAGATCACTGACTCGGTGTGAACACTGGTGAGGGAGATCACTGACTCAGTGTGATCCTGGTTACGCAGATCACTGACTCTGTGTGATCACTGGTTAGGGAGATCACTGGCACGGTGTGATCACTGGTTAGCGAGATCACTGACTCTGTGTGATCCTGGTGAAGGGAGATCACTGACCCTGTGTGATCACTGGTTCGGGAGATCACTGACTCTGTGTGATCCTGGTTAAGGGAGAACACTGACTCTGTGTGATCCTGCTTAGGGAGATCACTGACTCAGTGTGATCCTGGTCAGGGAGTTCACTGACTCAGTGTGATCCCTGTTTAGGGCGAGCACTGACTCAGTGTGATCACTGGTAAGGGAGATCACTGACTCAGTGTGATTCTGGTTAGGGTCGTCACTGACTCGGTGTGATCCTGGTTTGGCAGATCACTGACTCAGTGTGATCACTGGTTAGGGAGATCACTGACTCAGTGTGATCCTGGTTAGGGAGATCACTGACTCAGTGTGATCACTGGTTCGGCAGATCAATGACCCATGTGATCACTGGTTAGGGAGATCACTGACTCGGTGTGATCACTGGTTAGGGGGATCACTGACTCGGTGTGATCCTGGTTAGGGAGATCACTGACTCAGTGTGATCCTGGTTAGGGAGATCACTGACCCGGTGTGATCCTGATTAAGGAGATCACTGACTCAGTGTGACCCTCGTTAGTGAGATTGCTGACTCAGTGTGATTCTGGTTACGCACATCACTGACTCTGTGTGATCACTGGTTAGGGAGATCACTGGCACGGTGTGATCACTGGTTAGGGAGATCACTGACACAGTGTGATCCTGGTTAGGGAGGTCTCTGACTCGGTGTGATCCTGGTGAGTGTGATCACTGACTCGGTGTGATCACTGGTGCCGGAGACCACTGACTCAGTGTGATCCTGGTTACGCAGATCGCTGACTCTGTGTGATCACTGGTTAGGGAGATCACTGACTCGGTGTGATCACTGGTTAGGGAGATTACTGACTCGGTGTGATCCTGGTTAGGGAGATCACTGACTGGGTGTGATCCTGGTTAGGGAGATCACTGACTCAGTGTGATCCTGGTTAGGGAGATCACTGACCCGGTGTGATCCTGATTAAGGAGATCACTGACTCAGTGTGATCCTAGTTAGTGAGATTGCTGACTCAGTGTGATCCCTGGTTAGGGAGATCACTGACTCAGTGTGATCCTGGTTAGGGAGATCACTGACTCGGTGTGATCACTGGTTAGGGAGATCACTGACACAGTGCGATCCTGGTTAGGGAGGTCACTGACTCGGTGTGATCCTGGTGAGTGTGATGACTGACTCGGTGTGATCACTAGTTATGGAGATCACTGACTCAGTGTGATCACTGATTATGGAGATCATTGACTCAGAGTGATGACTGGTTTGGGAGATCACTGACTCACTGTGATTCTGGTTAGGGAGATCACTGACTCGGCGTGATCACTGTTTAGGGAGATCACTGCCTCAGTGTGATCCTGGTTGGGGAGGTCACTAACTCGGTGTGATCCTTGTTAGGCAGATCACTGACTCGGTGTGATCACTGGAGAGGGGGATCACTGACTCAGTGTGATTCTGGTTACGCACATCACTGACTCTGTGTGATCACTGGTTAGGGAGATCACTGGCACGGTGTGATCACTGGTTAGGGAGATCACTGACACAGTGTGATCCTGGTTAGGGAGGTCTCTGACTCGGTGTGTTCCTCGTTAGGGAGTTCACTGACTCGGTGTGATCCTGGTTAGGGAGATCACAGACTCAGTGTGATCCTGGTTAGGGAGATCACTGACCCGGTGTGATCACTGGGTAGGGAGATCACTGACTCTGTGTGATCACTGGTTCGGGAGATCACTGACTCTGTGTGATCCTGGTGAAGGGAGATCACTGACCCTGTGTGATCACTGGTTCGGGAGATCACTGACTCTGTGTGATCCTGGTTAAGGGAGAACACTGACTCTGTGTGATCCTGCTTAGGGAGATCACTGACTCAGTGTGATCCTGGTCAGGGAGTTCACTGACTCAGTGTGATCCCTGTTTAGGGCGATCAAAGACTCAGTGTGATCACTGGTAAGGGAGATCACTGACTCAGTGTGATTCTGGTTAGGGTCGTCACTGACTCGGTGTGATCCTGGTTAGGCAGATCACTGACTCAGTGTGATCACTGGTTAGGGAGATCACTGACTCTGTGTGATCCTGGTTAGGGAGATCACTGACTCAGTGTGATCACTGGTTCGGCAGATCAATGACCCATGTGATCACTGGTTAGGGAGATCACTGACTCGGTGTGATCACTGGTTAGGGGGATCACTGACTCGGTGTGATCCTGGTTAGGGAGATCACTGACTCAGTGTGATCCTGGTTAGGGAGATCACTGACCCGGTGTGATCCTGATTAAGGAGATCACTGACTCAGTGTGATCCTCGTTAGTGAGATTGCTGACTCAGTGTGATCACTGGTTAGGGAGATCACTGACTCAGTGTGATCCTGGTTAAGGAGATCACTGACTCGGTGTGATCACTGGTTAGGGAGATCACTGACACAGTGTGATCCTGGTTCGGGAGGTCACTGACTCGGTGTCATCCTGGTTATGGAGATCACTGACTCAGTGTGATCACTGATTATGGAGATCACTGACTCAGTGTGATGACTGGTTCGGGAGATCACTGACTCACTGTGATCCTGGTTAGGGAGATCACTGACTCGGCGTGATCACTGTTTAGGGATATCACTGACTCAGTGTGATCCTGGTTGGGGAGGTCACTAACTCGGTGTGATCCTTGTTAGGCAGATCACTGACTCGGTGTGATCACTGGTGAGGGAGATCACTGACTCAGTGTGATTCTGGTTACGCACATCACTGACTCTGTGTGATCACTGGTTAGGGAGATCACTGGCACGGTGTGATCACTGGTTAGGGAGATCACTGACACAGTGTGATCCTGGTTAGGGAAGTCTCTGACTCGGTGTGATCCTGGTGAGTGTGATCACTGACTCGGTGTGATCACTGGTGCCGGAGACCACTGACTCAGTGTGATCCTGGTTACGCAGATCACTGACTCTGTGTGATCACTGGTTCGGGAGGTCACTGACTCGGTGTGATCCTGGTTAGGCAGATCACTGAATCAGTGTGATCACTGGTTACGGAGATCACTGACTCAGTGTGATCCTGGTTCGGGAGATCACTGACTCAGTGTGATCACTGGTTAGGGAGACCACTGCCTCTGTGTGATCACTGGTTCGGGGGATCACTGACTCATGTGATCACTGGTGAGGGAGATCACTGACTCAGTGTGATTACTTGTTAGGGAGATCACTGACTCTGTGTGATCACTGGTCAGGGAGATCACTGACTCGGTGTGATCACTGGTTAGGGAGATTACTGACTCTGTGTGATCAGTGGTTAGGGAGATCACTGACTCGGTGTGATCCTGGTTAGGGAGATCACTGACTCGGTGTGATCCTGCTTAGGGAGATCACTCACTCCGTGTGATCCTGGTTAGGGAGATCACTGACTCAGTGTGATCCTGGTTAGGGAGATCACTGACCCGGTGTGATCCTGATTAAGGAGATCACTGACCCAGTGTGATCCTCGTTATTGAGATTGCTGACTCAGTGTGATCACTGGTTAGGGAGATCACTGACTCAGTGTGATCCTGGTTAGGGAGGTCACTGACTCGGTGTCATCCTGGTTATGGAGATCACTGACTCAGTGTGATCACTGATTATGGAGATCACTGACTCAGAGTGATGACTGGTTTGGGAGATCACTGACTCACTGTGACCCTCGTTAGGGAGATCACTGACTCGGCGTGATCACTGTTTAGGGATATCACTGACTCAGTGTGATCCTGGTTGGGGAGGTCACTAATTCGGTGTGATCCTTGTTAGGCAGATCACTGACTCGGTGTGAACACTGGTGAGGGAGATCACTGACTCAGTGTGATCCTGGTTACGCAGATCACTGACTCTGTGTGATCACTGGTTAGGGAGATCACTGGCACGGTGTGATCACTGGTTAGCGAGATCTCTGACTCTGTGCGATCACTGGTCAGGGAGATCACTGACTCGGCGTGATCACTGTTTAGGGAGATCACTGACTCTGTGATCACTGGATAGGGAGATCACTGACTCAGGGTGATCCTGGTTAAGGGAGATCACTGACTCTGTGTGACCCTCGTTAGGGTGATCACAGACTCACTGTGATCCTTGTTAGGCAGATCACTGACTCGGTGTGACCACTGGAGAGGGGGATCACTGACTCAGTGTGATTCTGGTTACGCACATCACTGACTCTGTGTGATCACTGGTTAGGGAGATCACTGGCACGGTGTGATCACTGGTTAGGGAGATCACTAACACAGTGTGATCCTGGTTAGGGAGGTCTCTGACTCGGTGTGTTCCTCGTTAGGGAGTTCACTGACTCGGTGTGATCCTGGTTAGGGAGATCACAGACTCAGTGTGATCCTGGTTAGGGAGATCACTGACCCGGTGTGATCACTGGGTAGGGAGATCACTGACTCTGTGTGATCACTGGTTCGGGAGATCACTGACTCTGTGTGATCCTGGTGAAGGGAGATCACTGACCCTGTGTGATCACTGGTTCGGGAGATCACTGACTCTGTGTGATCCTGGTTAAGGGAGAACACTGACTCTGTGTGATCCTGCTTAGGGAGATCACTGACTCAGTGTGATCCTGGTCAGGGAGTTCACTGACTCAGTGTGATCCCTGTTTAGGGCGATCACTGACTCAGTGTGATCACTGGTAAGGGAGATCACTGACTCAGTGTGATTCTGGTTAGGGTCGTCACTGACTCGGTGTGATCCTGGTTAGGCAGATCACTGACTCAGTGTGATCACTGGTTAAGGAGATCACTGACTCAGTGTGATCCTGGTTAGGGAGATCACTGACTCAGTGTGATCCTGGTGAGGGAGGTCTCTGACTCGGTGTGATCCTGGTGAGTGTGATCACTGACTCGGTGTGATCACTGGTGCCGGAGACCACTGACTCAGTGTGATCCTGGTTACGCAGATCACTGACTCTGTGTGATCACTGGTTCGGGAGGTCACTGACTCGGTGTGATCCTGGTTAGACAGATCACTGAATCAGTGTGATCACTGGTTACGGAGATCACTGACTCAGTGTGATCCTGGTTCGGGAGTTCACTGACTCAGTGTGATCACTGGTTAGGGAGACCACTGCCTCTGTGTGATCACTGGTTCGGGGGATCACTGACTCATGTGATCACTGGTGAGGGAGATCACTGACTCAGTGTGATTACTTGTTAGGGAGATCACTGACTCTGTGTGATCACTGGTCAGGGAGATCACTGACTCGGTGTGATCACTGGTTAGGGAGATTACTGACTCTGTGTGATCAGTGGTTAGGGAGATCACTGACTCGGTGTGATCCTGGTTAGGGAGATCACTGACTCGGTGTGATCCTGCTTAGGGAGATCACTCACTCCGTGTGATCCTGGTTAGGGAGATCACTGACTCAGTGTGATCCTGGTTAGGGAGATCACTGACCCGGTGTGATCCTGATTAAGGAGATCACTGACTCAGTGTGATCCTCGTTATTGAGATTGCTGACTCAGTGTGATCACTGGTTAGGGAGATCACTGACTCAGTGTGATCCTGGTTAGGGAGGTCACTGACTCGGTGTCATCCTGGTTATGGAGATCACTGACTCAGTGTGATCACTGATTATGGAGATCACTGACTCAGAGTGATGACTGGTTTGGGAGATCACTGACTCACTGTGATCCTGGTTAGGGAGATCACTGACTCGGCGTGATCACTGTTTAGGGATATCACTGACTCAGTGTGATCCTGGTTGGGGAGGTCACTAACTCGGTGTGATCCTTGTTAGTCAGATCACTGACTCGGTGTGAACACTGGTGAGGGAGATCACTGACTCAGTGTGATCCTGGTTACGCAGATCACTGACTCTGTGTGATCACTGGTTAGGGAGATCACTGGCACGGTGTGATCACTGGTTAGCGAGATCTCTGACTCTGTGCGATCACTGGTCAGGGAGATCACTGACTCGGCGTGATCACTGTTTAGGGAGATCACTGACTCTGTGATCACTGGATAGGGAGATCACTGACTCAGGGTGATCCTGGTTAAGGGAGATCACTGACTCTGTGTGACCCTCGTTAGGGTGATCACAGACTCACTGTGATCCTTGTTAGGCAGATCACTGACTCGGTGTGATCACTGGAGAGGGGGATCACTGACTCAGTGTGATTCTGGTTACGCACATCACTGACTCTGTGTGATCACTGGTTAGGGAGATCACTGGCACGGTGTGATCACTGGTTAAGGAGATCACTAACACAGTGTGATCCTGGTTAGGGAGGTCTCTGACTCGGTGTGTGCCTCGTTAGGGAGTTCACTGACTCGGTGTGATCCTGGTTAGGGAGATCACAGACTCAGTGTGATCCTGGTTAGGGAGATCACTGACCCGGTGTGATCACTGGGTAGGGAGATCACTGACTCTGTGTGATCACTGGTTCGGGAGATCACTGACTCTGTGTGATCCTGGTGAAGGGAGATCACTGACCCTGTGTGATCACTGGTTCGGGAGATCACTGACTCTGTGTGATCCTGGTTAATGGAGAACACTGACTCTGTGTGATCCTGCTTAGGGAGATCACTGACTCAGTGTGATCCTGGTCAGGGAGTTCACTGACTCAGTGTGATCCCTGTTTAGGGCGATCACTGACTCAGTGTGATCACTGGTAAGGGAGATCACTGACTCAGTGTGATTCTGGTTAGGGTCGTCACTGACTCGGTGTGATCCTGGTTTGGCAGATCACTGACTCAGTGTGATCACTGGTTAAGGAGATCACTGACTCAGTGTGATCCTGGTTAGGGAGATCACTGACTCAGTGTGATCACTGGTTCGGCAGATCAATGACCCATGTGATCACTGGTTAGGGAGATCACTGACTCGGTGTGATCACTGGTTTGGGGGATCACTGACTCGGTGTGATCCTGGTTAGGGAGATCACTGACCCAGTGTGATCCTGGTTAGGGAGATCACTGACCCGGTGTGATCCTGATTAAGGAGATCACTGACTCAGTGTGATCCTCGTTAGTGAGATTGCTGACTCGGTGAGGGAGGTCTCTGACTCGGTGTGATCACTGGTTAGGGAGATCACTGACTCAGTGTGATCCTGGTTAAGGACGATCACTGAATCTGTGTGATCCTGGTTGGGTCGATCACTGACTCAGTGTGATCCTGGTTTGGGAGATCACTGACTCGGTGTGATCACTGGTTAGGGAGATCACTGACACAGTGTGATCCTGGTTAGGGAGGTCACTGACTCGGTGTCATCCTGGTTATGGAGATCACTGACTCAGTGTGATCACTGATTATGGAGATCACTGACTCAGTGTGATGACTGGTTCGGGAGATCACTGACTCACTGTGATCCTGGTTCGGGAGATCACTGACTCGGCGTGATCACTGTTTAGGGAGATCACTGGCACGGTGTGATCACTGGTTAGGGAGATCACTGACACAGTGTGATCCTGGTGAGGGAGGTCTCTGACTCGGTGTGATCCTGGTGAGGGTGATCACTGACTCGGTGTGATCACTGGTGACGGAGACCACTGACTCAGTGTGATCCTGGTTACGCAGATGACTGAATCTGTTTGATCACTGGTTAGGGATGTCGCTGACTCGGTGTGATCACTGGTTAGGGAGATTACTGACTCTGTGTGATCACTGGTTAGGGAGATCACTGACTCGGTGTAATCCTGGTTAGGGAGATCACTGACTCGGTGTGATCCTGCTTAGGGAGATCACTATCTCGGTGTGATCCTGGTTAGGGAGATCACTGACTCGGTGTGATCCTGGTTAGGGAGATCAATGACTCAGTGTGATCCTGGTTAGGGAGATCACTGACCCGGTGTGATCCTGATTAGGGAGATCACTGACTCAGTGTGATCCTAGTTAGTGAGATTGCTGACTCAGTGTGATCACTGGTTAGGGAGACCACTGACTCAGTGTGATCCTGGTTAGGGAGATCACTGACTCGGTGTGATCACTGGTTAGGGAGATCACTGACTCAGTGTGATCCTGGTTAAGGAGATCACTGACTCGGTGTGATCACTGGTTAGGGAGATCACTGACACAGTGTGATCCTGGTTCGGGAGGTCACTGACTCGGTGTCATCCTGGTTATGGAGATCACTGACTCAGTGTGATCACTGATTATGGAGATCACTGACTCAGTGTGATGACTGGTTCGGGAGATCACTGACACTGTGATCCTGGTTAGGGAGATCACTGACTCGGCGTGATCACTGTTTAGGGAGATCACTGACTCAGTGTGATCCTGGTTGGGGAGGTCACTGACTCGGTGTGTGCCTCGTTAGGGAGTTCACTGACTCGGTGTGATCCTGGTTAGGGAGATCACAGACTCAGTGTGATCCTGGTTAGGGAGATCACTGACCCGGTGTGATCACTGGGTAGGGAGATCACTGACTCTGTGTGATCACTGGTTCGGGAGATCACTGACTCTGTGTGATCCTGGTGAAGGGAGATCACTGACCCTGTGTGATCACTGGTTCGGGAGATCACTGACTCTGTGTGATCCTGGTTAAGGGAGAACACTGACTCTGTGTGATCCTGCTTAGGGAGATCACTGACTCAGTGTGATCCTGGTCAGGGAGTTCACTGACTCAGTGTGATCCCTGTTTAGGGCGATCACTGACTCAGTGTGATCACTGGTAAGGGAGATCACTGACTCAGTGTGATTCTGGTTAGGGTCGTCACTGACTCGGTGTGATCCTGGTTAGGCAGATCACTGACTCAGTGTGATCACTGGTTAAGGAGATCACTGACTCAGTGTGATCCTGGTTAGGGAGATCACTGACTCAGTGTGATCACTGGTTCGGCAGATCAATGACCCATGTGATCACTGGTTAGGGAGATCACTGACTCGGTGTGATCACTGGTTTGGGGGATCACTGACTCGGTGTGATCCTGGTTAGGGAGATCACTGACTCAGTGTGATCCTGGTTAGGGAGATCACTGACCCAGTGTGATCCTGATTAAGGAGATCACTGACTCAGTGTGATCCTCGTTAGTGAGATTGCTGACTCAGTGTGATCACTGGTTAGGGAGATCACTGACTCAGTGTGATCCTGGTTAAGGAGATCACTGACTCGGTGTGATCACTGGTTAGGGAGATCACTGACACAGTGTGATCCTGGTTCGGGAGGTCACTGACTCGGTGTCATCCTGGTTATGGAGATCACTGACTCAGTGTGATCACTGATTATGGAGATCACTGACTCAGTGTGATGACTGGTTCGGGAGATCACTGACACTGTGATCCTGGTTAGGGAGATCACTGACTCGGCGTGATCACTGTTTAGGGAGATCACTGACTCAGTGTGATCCTGGTTGGGGAGGTCACTAACTCGGTGTGATCCTTGTTAGGCAGATCACTGACTCGGTGTGATCCTGGTGAGTGTGATCACTGACTCGGTGTGATCACTGGTGCCGGAGACCACTGACTCAGTGTGATCCTGGTTACGCAGATCACTGACTCTGTGTGATCACTGGTTCGGGAGGTCACTGACTCGGTGTGATCCTGGTTAGGCAGATCACTGAATCAGTGTGATCACTGGTTACGGAGATCACTGACTCAGTGTGATCCTGGTTCGGGAGATCACTGACTCAGTGTGATCACTGGTTAGGGAGACCACTGCCTCTGTGTGATCACTGGTTCGGGGGATCACTGACTCATGTGATCACTGGTGAGGGAGATCACTGACTCAGTGTGATTACTTGTTAGGGAGATCACTGACTCTGTGTGATCACTGGTCAGGGAGATCACTGACTCGGTGTGATCACTGGTTAGGGAGATTACTGACTCTGTGTGATCAGTGGTTAGGGAGATCACTGACTCGGTGTGATCCTGGTTAGGGAGATCACTGACTCGGTGTGATCCTGCTTAGGGAGATCACTCACTCCGTGTGATCCTGGTTAGGGAGATCACTGACTCAGTGTGATCCTGGTTAGGGAGATCACTGACCCGGTGTGATCCTGATTAAGGAGATCACTGACTCAGTGTGATCCTCGTTATTGAGATTGCTGACTCAGTGTGATCACTGGTTAGGGAGATCACTGACTCAGTGTGATCTTGGTTAGGGAGGTCACTGACTCGGTGTCATCCTGGTTATGGAGATCACTGACTCAGTGTGATCACTGATTATGGAGATCACTGACTCAGAGTGATGACTGGTTTGGGAGATCACTGACTCACTGTGATCCTGGTTAGGGAGATCACTGACTCGGCGTGATCACTGTTTAGGGATATCACTGACTCAGTGTGATCCTGGTTGGGGAGGTCACTAACTCGGTGTGATCCTTGTTAGGCAGATCACTGACTCGGTGTGAACACTGGTGAGGGAGATCACTGACTCAGTGTGATCCTGGTTACGCAGATCACTGACTCTGTGTGATCACTGGTTAGGGAGATCACTGGCACGGTGTGATCACTGGTTAGCGAGATCTCTGACTCTGTGCGATCACTGGTCAGGGAGATCACTGACTCGGCGTGATCACTGTTTAGGGAGATCACTGACTCTGTGATCACTGGATAGGGAGATCACTGACTCAGGGTGATCCTGGTTAAGGGAGATCACTGACTCTGTGTGACCCTCGTTAGGGTGATCACAGACTCACTGTGATCCTTGTTAGGCAGATCACTGACTCGGTGTGATCACTGGAGAGGGGGATCACTGACTCAGTTTGATTCTGGTTACGCACATCACTGACTCTGTGTGATCACTGGTTAGGGAGATCACTGGCACGGTGTGATCACTGGTTAAGGAGATCACTAACACAGTGTGATCCTGGTTAGGGAGGTCTCTGACTCGGTGTGTGCCTCGTTAGGGAGTTCACTGACTCGGTGTGATCCTGGTTAGGGAGATCACAGACTCAGTGTGATCCTGGTTAGGGAGATCACTGACCCGGTGTGATCACTGGGTAGGGAGATCACTGACTCTGTGTGATCACTGGTTCGGGAGATCACTGACTCTGTGTGATCCTGGTGAAGGGAGATCACTGACCCTGTGTGATCACTGGTTCGGGAGATCACTGACTCTGTGTGATCCTGGTTAAGGGAGAACACTGACTCTGTGTGATCCTGCTTAGGGAGATCACTGACTCAGTGTGATCCTGGTCAGGGAGTTCACTGACTCAGTGTGATCCCTGTTTAGGGCGATCACTGACTTAGTGTGATCACTGGTAAGGGAGATCACTGACTCAGTGTGATTCTGGTTAGGGAGATCACTGACTCAGTGTGATCCTGGTTCGGGAGATCACTGACTCGGTGTGATCACTGGTTAGGGAGATCACTGACACAGTGTGATCCTGGTTCGGGAGGTCACTGACTCGGTGTCATCCTGGTTATGGAGATCACTGACTCAGTGTGATCACTGATTATGGAGATCACTGACTCAGTGTGATGACTGGTTCGGGAGATCACTGACTCACTGTGATCCTGGTTAGGGAGATCACTGACTCGGCGTGATCACTGTTTAGGGATATCACTGACTCAGTGTGATCCTGGTTGGGGAGGTCACTAACTCGGTGTGATCCTTGTTCGGCAGATCACTGACTCGGTGTGATCCTGGTTACGCAGATCACTGACTCTGTGTGATCACTGGTTAGGGAGATCACTGGCACGGTGTGATCACTGGTTAGCGAGATCTCTGACTCTGTGCGATCACTGGTCAGGGAGATCACTGACTCGGCGTGATCACTGTTTAGGGAGATCACTGACTCTGTGATCACTGGATAGGGAGATCACTGACTCAGGGTGATCCTGGTTAAGGGAGATCACTGACTCTGTGTGACCCTCGTTAGGGTGATCACAGACTCACTGTGATCCTTGTTAGGCAGATCACTGACTCGGTGTGATCACTGGAGAGGGGGATCACTGACTCAGTTTGATTCTGGTTACGCACATCACTGACTCTGTGTGATCACTGGTTAGGGAGATCACTGGCACGGTGTGATCACTGGTTAAGGAGATCACTAACACAGTGTGATCCTGGTTAGGGAGGTCTCTGACTCGGTGTGTGCCTCGTTAGGGAGTTCACTGACTCGGTGTGATCCTGGTTAGGGAGATCACTGACTCGGCGTGATCACTGTTTAGGGAGATCACTGACTCTGTGTGATCACTGGATAGGGAGATCACTGACTCAGGGTGATCCTGGTTAAGGGAGATCACTGACTCTGTGTGACCCTCGTTAGGGTGATCACTGACTCACTGTGATCCTGGTTAGGGAGATCACTGACTCAGTGTGATCACTGGTTCGGGAGATCACTGACTCAGTGTGATCCTGGTGAAGGAAGATCACTGAATCTGTGTGATCCTGGTTGGGTAGATCACTGACTCGGTGTGTTCCTGGTTAGGGAGATCACTAACTCAGTATGATCACTGGTTAGGGAAATCACTGACTCAGTGTGATCCTGGTTAGGGAGATCACTGACCCGGTGTGATCCTGATTAGGGAGATCACTGACTCAGTGTGATCCGAGTTAGTGAGATTGCTGACTCAGTGTGATCACTGGTTAGGGAGATCACTGACTCAGTGTGATCCTCGTTAGGGAGATCACTGACTCGGCGTGGACACTGTTTAGGGAGATCACTGACTCGGTGTGATCACTGGTTAGGGGGATCACTGACTCAGTGTGATCCTGGTTACGCAGATCACTGACTCTGTGTGATCACTGGTTAGGGAGATCACTGACTCAGTGTGATGCTGGTTAGGGAGGTCACTGACTCGGTGTGATCCTGGTTAGGTAGAACACTGACTCAGTGTGATCACTGGTTAGGGAGATCACTGACTCAGTGTGATCCTGGTTAGGGAGATCACTTACTCAGTGTGATCACTGGTTAGGGAGACCACTGCCTCTGTGTGATCACTGGTTCGGCAGATCACTGACTCATGTGATCACTGGTTAGGGAGATTATACTGACTCTGTGTGATCACTGGGTAGGGAGATCACTGACTCGGTGTGATCCTGGTTAGGGAGATCACTGACTCGGTGTGATCCTGGTAAGAGAGATCACTGACTCGGTGTGATCCTGGTTAGGGAGATCTCTGACTCGGTGTGATCCTGGTTAGGGAGATCACTGACTCAGTGTGATCACTGGTTAGGGAGCTCACTGACTCAGGGTGATCCTGGTTACGGGAGATCACTCACTCTGTGTGATCCTGGTTAGGGAGATCACTGACTCATTGTGATCACTGGTTAGGGAGATCACTGACTCTGTGTGATGCTGATTAGGGAGATCACTGACTCAGTGTGATCCCTGGTTAGGGAGATCACTGACCCGGTGTTATCCTGGTTAGGGAGATCACTGACTCGGCGTGATCACTGGTTAGGGAGATCACTGAATCAGTGTGATCCTGGTTAGGGAGGTCACTAACTCGGTGTGATCCTGCTTAGGCAGATCACTGACTCGGTGTGATCACTGGTGAGGGAGAACACTGACTCTGTGTGATCCTGGTTACGCAGATCACTGACTCTGGGTGATCACTGGTTAGGGAGATCACTGGCACGGTGTGATCACTGGTTAACGAGATCTCTGACTCTGTGTGATCACTGGTTCGCGAGATCACTGACTCGGTGTGATCACTGGTTAGGGAGATCACTGACTCTGTGTGATCACTGGTTCGGGAGGTCACTGACTCTGTGTGATCCTGGTTAAGGGAGATCACTGACTCTGTGTGATCCTGCTTTGGGAGATCACTGACTCAGTGTGATCCTGGTCAGGGAGTTCACTGACTCAGTGTGATCCCTGTTTAGGGCGATCACTGACTCAGTGTGATCACTGGTAAGGGAGATCACTGACTCAGTGTGATCCTGGTTAGGGTCGTCACTGACTCGGTGTGATCCTGGTTAGGGAGATCACTGACTCAGTGTGATCCTGGTTAGGGAGATCACTGACTCAGTGTGATCACTGGTTCGGCAGATCAATGACTCATGTGATCACTGGTTAGGGAGATCACTGACTCGGTGTGATCACTGGTTAGGGAGAGTACTGACTCTGTGTGATCACTGGTTAGGGAGATCACTGACTCAGGGTGATCCTGGTTAAGGGAGATCACTGACTCAGTGTGATCACTGGTTAGGGAGATCACTGACTCTGTGTGATCCTGATTAGGGAGATCACTGACTCAGTGTGATCCCTGATTAGGGAGATCACTGACTCAGTGTGATCCCTGTTTAGGGAGATCACTGACTCAGTGTGATCCTGGTTAAGGAAGATCACTGAATCTGTGTGATCCTGGTTAGGGAGAACACCGACTCGGTGTTATCCTGGTTAGGGAGATCACTGAATCAGTATGATCACTGGTTAGAGAGATCACTGACTCAGTGTGATCCTGGTTAGGGAGATCACTGATTCGGTGTGATCACTAGTTAGGGAGATCACTGACACAGTGTGGTCCTGGTTAGGGAGGTCACCAACTCGGTGTCATCCTGGTTAGGGAGATCACTGACTCGGTGTGATCACTAGTTATGGAAATCACTGACTCAGTGTGATGACTGGTTCGGGAGATCACTGACTCACTGTGATCCTCGTTAGGGAGATCACTGACTCGGCGTGATCACTGGTTAGGGAGATCACTGAATCAGTGTGATCCTGGTTAGGGAGGTCACTAACTCGGTGTGATCCTGCTCAGGCAGATCACTGACTCGGTGTGATCACTGGTGAGGGAGATCACTGACTCAGTGTGATCCTGGTTACGCAGAACACTGACTCTGTGTGATCACTGGTTAGGGAGATCACTGGCACGGTGTGATCACTGGTTTGCGAGATCTCTGACTCTGTGTGATCACTGGTTCGGCAGATCACTGACTCGGTGTGATCAATGGTTAGGGAGATCACTGACTCTGTGTGATCACGGGTTAGGGAGATCACTGACTCAGTGTGATCCTGGTCAGGGAGTTCACTGACTCAGTGTGATCCCTGGTTAGGGAGATCACTGACTCTGTGTGATCCTGGTTAGGGAGATCACTGACTCAGTGTGATCACTGGTTAGGGAGATCTCTGACTCAGTGTGATCCTGGTTAGGGAGATCACTGAGTCAGTAGGGTCACTGGTTAGGGAGATCATTGACTCAGTGTGATCCTGGTTAGGGTGATCACTGACTCGGTGTGATCACTGGTTAGGGAGATCACTGACACAGTGTGATCCTGGTTAGGGAGTTCTCTGACTTGGTGTGATCCTGGTGAGGGTGATCACTGACTCGGTGTGATCACTGGTGACGGAGACCACTGACTCAGTGTGATCCTGGTTACGCAGATCACTGACTCTGTGTGATCACTGGTTAGGGAGGTCACTGACTCGGTGTGATCCTGGTTAGGCAGATCACTGACTCAGTGTGATCCTGGTTACGCAGATCACTGAATCTGTGTGATCACTGGTTAGGGAGATCACTGGCACGGTGTGATCACTGTTTAACGAGATCTCTGACTCTGTGTGATCACTGGTTCGCGAGATCACAGACTCGGTGTGATCACTGGTTAGGGAGATCACTGACTCTGTGTGATCACTGGTAAGGGAGATCACTGACTCAGTGTGATCCTGGCTAGGGTCGTCACTGACTCGGTGTGATCCTGGTTAGGCAGATCACTGACTGAGTGTGATCACTGGTTCGGCAGATCAATGACTCATGTGATCACTGGTTAGGGAGATCACTGACTCGGTGTGATCACTGGTTAGAGAGATTACTGACTCTGTGTGATCACTGGTTAGGGAGATCACTGACTCAGGGTGATCCTGGTTAAGGGAGATCACTGACCCGGTGTGATCCTGGTTAGGGAGATCACTGACTCAGTGTGATCACTGGTTAGGGAGATCACTGACTCTGTGTGATCCTGATGAGGGAGATCACTGACTCAGTGTGATCCCTGATTAGGGAGATCACTGACTCAGTGTGATCCCTGTTTAGGGAGATCACTGACTCAGTGTGATCCTGGTTAAGGAAGATCACTGAATCTGTGTGATCCTGGTTAGGGAGATCACCGACTCGGTGTTATCCTGGTTAGGGAGATCACTGACTCAGTATGATCACTGGTTAGGGAGATCACTGACTCAGTGTGATCCTGGTCAGGGAGATCACTGACTCAGTGTGATCCTGGTTAGTGAGATTGCTGACTCAGTGTGATCACTGGTTAGGGAGATCACTGACACAGTGTGATCCTGGTGAGGGAGGTCTCTGACTTGGTGTGATCCTGGTGAGGGTGATCACTGACTCGGTGTGATCACTGGTGACGGAGACCACTGACTCAGTGTGATCCTGGTTACGCAGATCACTGACTCTGTGTGATCACTGGTTAGGGAGGTCACTGACTCGGTGTGATCCTGGTTAGGCAGATCACTGACTCAGTGTGATCACTGGTTACGGAGATCACTGACTCAGTGTGATCCTGGTTAGGGAGATCACTGACTCAGTGTGATCACTGGTTAGGGAGACCACTGCCTCTGTGTGATCACTGGTTCGGGAGATCACTGACTCATGTGATCACTGGTTAGGGAGATCACTGACTCTGTGTCATCACTGGTTAGGGAGGTGACTGACTCGGTGTGATCCTGGTTAGGGAGTTCACTGACTCAGTGTAATCCTGGTTACGCAGATCACTGACTCTGTGTGATCACTGGTTAGGGAGATCACTGACTGGCTGTGATCCTGGTTAGGCAGATCATTGACTCAGTGTGATCCTGGTTACGCAGATCACTGACTCTGTGTGATCACTGGTTAGGGAGGTCACTGACTCGGTGTGATCCTGGTTAGGGAGATCACTGACTCAGTGTGATCACTGGTTAGGGAGACCACTGCCTCTGTGTGATCACTGGTTCGGGAGATCACTGACTCATGTGATCACTGGTTAGGGAGATCACTGACTCAGTGTGATTACTTCTTAGGGAGATCACTGACTCTGTGTGATCCTGCTTAGGGAGATCACTGACTCGGTGTGATCCTGGTTAGGGAGTTCACTGACTCGGTATGATCCTGGTTCGGGAGATCACTGACTCAGTGTGATCCTGGTTAGGGAGATCACTGACCCGGTGTGATCCTGATTAGGGAGATCACTGTCTCAGTGTGATCCTAGTTAGTGAGATTGCTGACTCAGTGTGATCACTGATTAGGGAGATCACTGACTCAGTGTGATCGTGGTTAGGGAGATCACTGACTCAGTGTGATCACTGGTTAGGGAGATCACTGCCTCTGTGTGATCACTGGTTCGGGAGATCACTGACTCATGTGATCACTGGTTAGGGAGATCACTGACTCAGTGTGATTACTTGTTAGGGAGATCACTGACTCTGTGTGATCACTGGTTAGGGAGATCACTGACTCGGTGTGATCACTGGTTAGGGAGATTACTGACTCTGCGTGATCACTGGTGAGGGAGATCACTGACTCGGTGTGATCCTGGTTAGGGAGATCACTGACTCGGTGTGATCCTGGTTAGGGAGATCACTGACTGGGTGTGATCCTGGTTCGGGAGATCACTGACTCAGTGTGATCCTGGTTAGGGAGATCACTGACCCGGTCTGATCCTGATTAAGGAGATCACTGACTCAGTGTGATCCTAGATGGTGAGATTGCTGACTCAATGTGATCACTGGTTAGGGAGATCACTGACTCAGTGTGATCCTGGTTAGGGAGATCACTGACTCGGTGTGATCACTGGTTAGGGAGATCACTGACACAGTGTGATCCTGGTTAGGGAGGTCACTGACTCGGTGTCATCCTGGTTATGGAGATCACTGACTCAGTGTGATCACTGATTATGGAGATCACTGACTCAGAGTGATGACTGGTTTGGGAGATCACTGACTCACTGTGATCCTGGTTAGGGAGATCACTGACTCGGCGTGATCAGTGTTTAGGGAGATCACTGCCTCAGTGTGATCCTGGTTGGGGAGGTCACTAACTCGTTGTGATCCTTGTTAGGCAGATCACTGACTCGGTGTGATCACTGGTGAGGAGGATCACTGACTCAGTGTGATTCTGGTTACGCACATCACTGACTCTGTGTGATCACTGGTTAGGGAGATCACTGGCACGGTGTGATCACTGGTTAGGGAGATCACTGACACAGTGTGATCCTGGTTAGGGAGGTCTCTGACTCGGTGTGATCCTGGTGAGGGTGATCACTGACTCGGTGTGATCACTGGTGACGGAGACCACTGACTCAGTGTGATCCTGGTTACGCAGATGACTGACTCTGTGTGATCACTGGTTAGGGAGGTCACTGACTCGGTGTGATCCTGGTTAGGGAGGTCACTGACTCAGTGTGATCGTGGTTAGGGAGATCACTGACTCAGTGTGATCACTGGTTAGGGAGACCACTGCCTCTGTGTGATCACTGGATCGGGAGATCACTGACTCATGTGATCACTGGTTAGGGAGATCACTGACTCAGTGTGATTACTTGTTAGGGAGATCACTGACTCTGTGTGATCACTGGTTAGGGAGATCACTGACTCGGTGTGATCACTGGTTAGGGAGATTACTGACTCTGTGTGATCACTGGTGAGGGAGATCACTGACTCGGTGTGATCCTGCTTAGGGAGATCACTGACTCGGTGTGATCCTGGTTAGGGAGATCACTGACTCGGTGTGATCCTGGTAAGGGAGATCACTGACTCAGTGTGATCCTGGTTAGGGAGATCACTGACCCGGTGTGATCCTGATTAAGGAGATCACTGACTCAGTGTGATCCTAGTTAGTGAGATTGCTGACTCAGTGTAATCACTGGTTAGGGAGATCACTGACTCAGTGTGATCCTGGTTAGGGAGATCACTGACTCGGTGTGATCACTGGTTAGGGAGATCACTGACACAGTGTGATCCTGGTTAGGGAGGTCACTGACTCGGTGTCATCCTGGTTATGGAGATCACTGACTCAGTGTGATCACTGATTATGGAGATCACTGACTCAGAGTGATGACTGGTTTGGGAGATCACTGACTCACTGTGATCCTGGTTAGGGAGATCACTGACTCGGCGTGATCACTGTTTCGGGAGATCACTGACTCAGTGTGATCCTGGTTGGGGAGGTCACTAACTCGGTGTGATCCTTGTTAGGCAGATCACTGACTCGGTGTGATCACTGGTGAGGGGGATCACTGACTCAGTGTGATTCTGGTTACGCACATCACTGACTCTGTGTGATCACTGGTTAGGGAGATCACTGACTCAGTGTGATCACTGGTTAGGGAGGTCACTGACTCGGTGTGATCCTGGTTAGGGAGATCACTGACACAGTGTGATCCTGGTTACGCAGATCACTGACTCTGTGTGATCACTGGTTAGGGAGATCACTGACTGGCTGTGATCCTGGTTAGGCAGATCACTGACTCAGTGTGATCCTGGTTACGCAGATCACTGACTCTGTGTGATCACTGGTTAGGGAGGTCACTGACTCGGTGTGATCCAGGTTAGGGAGATCACTGACTCAGTGTGATCACTGGTTAGGGAGACCACTGCCTCTGTGTGATCACTGGTTCGGGAGATCACTGACTCATGTGATCACTGGTTAGGGAGATCACTGACTCAGTGTGATTACTTCTTAGGGAGATCACTGACTCTGTGTGATCCTGCTTAGGGAGATCACTGACTCGGTGTGATCCTGGTTAGGGAGTTCACTGACTCGGTGTGATCCTGGTTAGGGAGGTCACTGACTCGGTGTCATCCTGGTTATGGAGATCACTGACTCAGTGTGATCACTGATTATGGAGATCACTGACTCAGAGTGATGACTGGTTTGGGAGATCACTGACTCACTGTGATCCTGGTTAGGGAGATCACTGACTCGGCGTGATCACTGTTTCGGGAGTTCACTGACTCAGTGTGATCCTGGTTGGGGAGGTCACTAACTCGGTGTGATCCTTGTTAGGCAGATCACTGACTCGGTGTGATCACTGGTGAGGGGGATCACTGACTCAGTGTGATTCTGGTTACGCACATCACTGACTCTGTGTGATCACTGGTTAGGGAGATCACTGACTCAGTGTGATCACTGGTTACGGAGATCACTGACTCAGTGTGATCCTGGTTCGGGAGATCACTGACTCAGTGTGATCACTGGTTAGGGAGACCACTGCCTCTGTGTGATCACTGGTTCGGGAGATCACTGACTCATGTGATCACTGGTTAGGGAGATCACTGACTCAGTGTGATTACTTGTTAGGGAGATCACTGACTCTGTGTCATCACTGGTTAGGGAGGTCACTGACTCGGTGTGATCCTGGTTAGGGAGATCACTGACTCAGTGTGATCCTGGTTACGCAGATCACTGACTCTGTGTGATCACTGGTTAGGGAGATCACTGACTGGCTGTGATCCTGGTTAGGCAGATCACTGACTCAGTGTGATCCTGGTTACGCAGATCACTGACTCTGTGTGATCACTGGTTAGGGAGGTCACTGACTCGGTGTGATCCTGGTTAGGGAGATCACTGACTCAGTGTGATCACTGGATAGGGAGATCACTGCCTCTGTGTGATCACTGGTTCGGGAGATCACTGACTCATGTGATCACTGGTTAGGGAGATCACTGACTCAGTGTGATTACTTCTTAGGGAGATCACTGACTCTGTGTGATCCTGCTTAGGGAGATCACTGACTCGGTGTGATCCTGGTTAGGGAGTTCACTGACTCGGTGTGATCCTGGTTAGGGAGATCACTGACTCAGTGTGATCCTGGTTAGGGAGATCACTGACCCGGTGTGATCCTGATTAGGGAGATCACTGTCTCAGTGTGATCCTAGTTAGTGAGATTGCTGACTCAGTGTGATCACTGATTAGGGAGATCACTGACTCAGTGTGATCGTGGTTAGGGAGATCACTGACTCAGTGTGATCACTGGTTCGGGAGATCACTGCCTCTGTGTGATCACTGGTTCGGGAGATCACTGACTCATGTGATCACTGGTTAGGGAGATCACTGACTCAGTGTGATTACTTGTTAGGGAGATCACTGACTCTGTGTGATCACTGGTTAGGGAGATCACTGACTCGGTGTGATCACTGGTTAGGGTGATTACTGACTCTGCGTGATCACTGGTGAGGGAGATCACTGACTCGGTGTGATCCTGCTTAGGGAGATCACTGACTCGGTGTGATCCTGGTTAGGGAGATCACTGACTGGGTGTGATCCTGGTTCGGGAGATCACTGACTCAGTGTGATCCTGGTTGGGGAGATCACTGACCCGGTCTGATCCTGATTAAGGAGATCACTGACTCAGTGTGATCCTAGTTAGTGAGATTGCTGACTCAGTGTGATCACTGGTTAGGGGAATCACTGACTCAGTGTGAT
The DNA here is from genome assembly GCF_964213995.1 of Mustelus asterias. NCBI lineage: Eukaryota > Metazoa > Chordata > Chondrichthyes > Carcharhiniformes > Triakidae > Mustelus > Mustelus asterias. The sequence goes on from NC_135820.1 coordinate 17,717,555, forward strand.
CCTGGTTAGGGAGATCACTGACTCGGTGTGATCACTGGTTAGGGAGATCACTGACACAGTGTGATCCTGGTTAGGGAGGTCACTGACTCGGTGTCATCCTGGTTATCGAGATCACTGACTCAGTGTGATCACTGATTATGGAGATCACTGACTCAGAGTGATGACTGGTTTGGTAGATCACTGACTCACTGTGATCCTGGTTAGGGAGATCACTGACTCGGCGTGATCACTGTTTAGGGAGATCACTGCCTCAGTGTGATCCTGGTTGGGGAGGTCACTAACTCGGTGTGATCACTGCTGAGGGGGATCACTGACTCAGTGTGATTCTGGTTACGCACATCACTGACTCTGTGTGATCACTGGTTAGGGAGATCACTGGCACGGTGTGATCACTGGTTAGGGAGATCACTGACACAGTGTGATCCTGGTTAGGGAGGTCTCTGACTCGGTGTGATCCTGGGGAGTGAGATCACTGACTCGGTGTGATCACTGGTGACGGGGACCACTGACTCAGTGTAATCCTGGTTACGCAGATGACTGACTCTGTGTGATCACTGGTTAGGGAGGTCACTGACTCGGTGTGATCCTGGTTAGGGAGATCACTGACTCAGTGTGATCGTGGTTAGGGAGATCACTGACTCAGTGTGATCACTGGTTAGGGAGACCACTGCCTCTGTGTGATCACTGGTTCGGGAGATCACTGACTCAGTGTGATTACTTGTTAGGGAGATCACTGACTCTGTGTGATCAGTGGTTAGGGAGATCACTGACTCGGTGTGATCACTGGTTAGGGAGATTACTGACTCTGTGTGATCACTGGTTAGGGAGATTACTGACTCTGTGTGATCACTGGTGAGGGAGATCACTGACTCGGTGTGATCCTGCTTAGGGAGATCACTGACTCGGTGTGATCCTGGTTAGGGAGATCACTGACTCGGTGTGATCCTGGTTAGTGAGATTGCTGACTCAGTGTGATCACTGGTTAGGGAGATCACTGACTCAGTGTGATCCTGGTTAGGGAGATCACTGACTCGGTGTGATCACTGGTTAGGGAGATCACTGACACAGTGTGATCCTGGTTAGGGAGGTCACTGACTCGGTGTCATCCTTGTTATGGAGATCACTGACTCAGTGTGATCACTGATTATGGAGATCACTGACTCAGGGTGATGACTGGTTCGGGAGATCACTGACTTACTGTGATCCTGGAAAGGGAGATCACTGACTCAGTGTGATCCTGGTTGGGGAGGTCACTAACTCGGTGTGATCCTTGTTAGGCAGATCACTGACACGGTGTGATCACTGGTGAGGGAGATTACTGATTCAGTGTGATCCTGGTTACGCAGATCACTGACTCTGTGTGATCACTGGTTAGGGAGATCACTGGCACGGTGTGATCACTGGTTAGCGAGATCTCTGACTCTGTGTGATCACTGGTTAGGGCGATCACTGACTCGGCGTGAGCACTGTTTAGGGAGATCACTGACTCTGTGTGATCACTGGTTAGGGAGATCACTGACTCATGGTGATCCTGGTTAAGGAAGATCACTGACTCTGTGTGACCCTGGTTAGGGTGATCACTGACTCAGTGTGATCCTGCTTAAGGAGATCACTGACTCAGTGTGATCACTGGTTAGGGAGATCACTGACTTAGTGTGATCCTGGTTAAGGAAGATCACTGAATCTGTGTGATCCTGGTTGGGTCGATCACTGACTCGGTGTGATCCTGGTTCGGGAGATCACTAACTCAGTATGATCACTGGTTCGGGAGATCACTGACTCAGTGTGATCACTGGTTAGGGAAATCACTGACTCAGTGTGATCCTGGTTAGGGAGATCACTGACCCGGTGTGATCCTGGTGAGGGTGATCACTGACTCGGTGTGATCACTGGTGACGGAGACCACTGACTCAGTGTGATCACTGGTTAGGGAAATCACTGACTCAGTGTGATCCTGGTTAGGGAGATCACTGACCCGGTGTGATCCTGATTAGGGAGATCACTGACTCAGTGTGATCCTAGTTAGTGAGATTGCTGACTCAGTGTGATCACAGGTTAGGGAGATCACTGACTCACTGTGATCCTGGTTAGGGAGATCACTGACTCGGCGTGGACACTGTTTAGGGAGATCACTGACTCAGTGTGATCCTGGTTGGGGAGGTCACTAAGTCGGTGTGATCCTTGTTAGGCAGATCACTGACTCGGTGTGATCACTGGTGAGGGAGATCACTGACTCTGTGTGATCACTGGTTAGGGAGGTCACTGGCACGGTGTGATCACTGGTTAGCGAGATCTCTGACTCTGTGTGATCACTGGTTAGGGAAATCACTGACTCAGGGTGATCCTGGTTAAGGGGGATCACTGACTCTGTGTGATCCAGGTTAGGGTGATCACTGACTCAGTGTGATCCTGGTTTGGGAGATCACTGACTCAGTGTGATCACTGGTTAGGGAGATCACTGACTCAGTGTCATCACTGGTTAGGGAGATCACTGACTCTGTCTGATCCTCGTTAGGGAGATCACTGACTCAGTGTGATCACTGGTTAGGGAGATCACTGACTCAGTGTGATCCTGGTTAAGGAAGATCACTGAATCTGTGTGATCCTGGTTAGGGAGATCACTGACTCGGTGTGATCCTGGTTAGGGAGATCACTGACTCAGTGTGATCCTGGTTAGTGAGATTGCTGACTCAGTGTGATCACTGGTTAGGGAGATCATTGACTCAGTGTGATCCTGGTTAGGGAGATCACTGACTCGGTGTGATCACTAGTTAGCGAGATCACTGACACAGTGTGATCCTGGTTAGGGAGGTCTCTGATTCGGTGTGATCCTGGTGAGGGTGATCACTGACTCGGTGTGATCACTGGTGCCGGAGACCACTGACTCAGTGTGATCCTGGTTACGCAGATCACTGACTCTGTGTGATCACTGGTTAGGGAGGTCACTGACTCGGTGTGATCCTGGTAAGGCAGATCACTGACTCAGTGTGATCACTGGTTACGGACATCACTGACTCAGTGTGATCCTGGTTCGGGAGATCACTGACTCATGTGATCACTGGTGAGGGAGATCACTGACTCAGTGTGATTACTGGTTAGGGAGATCACTGACTCGGTGTGATCACTGGTTAGGGAGATTACTGACTCTGTGTGATCAGTGGTTAGGGAGATCACTGACTCGGTGTGATCCTGGTTAGGGAGATCACTGACTCGGTGTGATCCTGCTTAGGGAGATCACTGACTGGGGGTGATCCTGGTTAGGGAGATCACTGACTCAGTGTGATCCTGGTTAGGGAGATCACTGACCCGGGGTGATCCTGATTAAGGAGATCACTGACTCAGTGTGATCCTAGTTTGTGAGATTGCTGACTCAGTGTGATCACTGGTTAGGGAGATCACTGACTCAGTGTGATCCTGGTTAGGGAGATCACTGACTCGGTGTGATCACTGGTTAGGGAGATCACTGACACAGTGTGATCCTGGTTAGGGAGGTCACTGACTCGGTGTCATCCTGGTTAGGGAGATCACTGACCCGGTGTGATCCTGATTAGGGAGATCACTGTCTCAGTGTGATCCTAGTTAGTGAGATTGCTGACTCAGTGTGATCACTGATTAGGGAGATCACTGACTCAGTGTGATCGTGGTTAGGGAGATCACTGACTCAGTGTGATCACTGGTTCGGGAGATCACTGCCTCTGTGTGATCACTGGTTCGGGAGATCACTGACTCATGTGATCACTGGTTAGGGAGATCACTGACTCAGTGTGATTACTTGTTAGGGAGATCACTGACTCTGTGTGATCACTGGTTAGGGAGATCACTGACTCGGTGTGATCACTGGTTAGGGAGATTACTGACTCTGCGTGATCACTGGTGAGGGAGATCACTGACTCGGTGTGATCCTGCTTAGGGAGATCACTGACTCGGTGTGATCCTGGTTAGGGAGATCACTGACTGGGTGTGATCCTGGTTCGGGAGATCACTGACTCAGTGTGATCCTGGTTGGGGAGATCACTGACCCGGTCTGATCCTGATTAAGGAGATCACTGACTCAGTGTGATCCTAGTTAGTGAGATTGCTGACTCAGTGTGATCACTGGTTAGGGGAATCACTGACTCAGTGTGATCCTGGTTAGGGAGATCACTGACTCGGTGTGATCACTGGTTAGGGAGATCACTGACACAGTGTGATCCTGGTTAGGGAGGTCACTGACTCGGTGTCATCCTGGTTATCGAGATCACTGACTCAGTGTGATCACTGATTATGGAGATCACTGACTCAGAGTGATGACTGGTTTGGTAGATCACTGACTCACTGTGATCCTGGTTAGGGAGATCACTGACTCGGCGTGATCACTGTTTAGGGAGATCACTGCCTCAGTGTGATCCTGGTTGGGGAGGTCACTAACTCGGTGTGATCACTGGTGAGGGGGATCACTGACTCAGTGTGATTCTGGTTACGCACATCACTGACTCTGTGTGATCACTGGTTAGGGAGATCACTGGCACGGTGTGATCACTGGTTAGGGAGATCACTGACACAGTGTGATCCTGGTTAGGGAGGTCTCTGTCTCGGTGTGATCCTGGGGAGTGTGATCACTGACTCGGTGTGATCACTGGTGACGGGGACCACTGACTCAGTGTAATCCTGGTTACGCAGATGACTGACTCTGTGTGATCACTGGTTAGGGAGGTCACTGACTCGGTGTGATCGTGGTTAGGGAGATCACTGACTCAGTGTGATCGTGGTTAGGGAGATCACTGACTCAGTGTGATCACTGGTTAGGGAGACCACTGCCTCTGTGTGATCACTGGTTCGGGAGATCACTGACTCAGTGTGATTACTTGTTAGGGAGATCACTGACTCTGTGTGATCAGTGGTTAGGGAGATCACTGACTCGGTGTGATCACTGGTTAGGGAGATTACTGACTCTGTGTGATCACTGGTTAGGGAGATTACTGACTCTGTGTGATCACTGGTGAGGGAGATCACTGACTCGGTGTGATCCTGCTTAGGGAGATCACTGACTCGGTGTGATCCTGGTTAGGGAGATCACTGACTCGGTGTGATCCTGGTTAGTGAGATTGCTGACTCAGTGTGATCACTGGTTAGGGAGATCACTGACTCAGTGTGATCCTGGTTAGGGAGATCACTGACTCGGTGTGATCACTGGTTAGGGAGATCACTGACACAGTGTGATCCTGGTTAGGGAGGTCACTGACTCGGTGTCATCCTTGTTATGGAGATCACTGACTCAGTGTGATCACTGATTATGGAGATCACTGACTCAGGGTGATGACTGGTTCGGGAGATCACTGACTTACTGTGATCCTGGAAAGGGAGATCACTGACTCAGTGTGATCCTGGTTGGGGAGGTCACTAACTCGGTGTGATCCTTGTTAGGCAGATCACTGACACGGTGTGATCACTGGTGAGGGAGATTACTGATTCAGTGTGATCCTGGTTACGCAGATCACTGACTCTGTGTGATCACTGGTTAGGGAGATCACTGGCACGGTGTGATCACTGGTTAGCGAGATCTCTGACTCTGTGTGATCACTGGTTAGGGCGATCACTGACTCGGCGTGAGCACTGTTTAGGGAGATCACTGACTCTGTGTGATCACTGGTTAGGGAGATCACTGACTCATGGTGATCCTGGTTAAGGGAGATCACTGACTCTGTGTGACCCTGGTTAGGGTGATCACTGACTCAGTGTGATCCTGCTTAAGGAGATCACTGACTCAGTGTGATCACTGGTTAGGGAGATCACTGACTTAGTGTGATCCTGGTTAAGGAAGATCACTGAATCTGTGTGATCCTGGTTGGGTCGATCACTGACTCGGTGTGATCCTGGTTCGGGAGATCACTAACTCAGTATGATCACTGGTTCGGGAGATCACTGACTCAGTGTGATCACTGGTTAGGGAAATCACTGACTCAGTGTGATCCTGGTTAGGGAGATCACTGACCCGGTGTGATCCTGGTGAGGGTGATCACTGACTCGGTGTGATCACTGGTGACGGAGACCACTGACTCAGTGTGATCACTGGTTAGGGAAATCACTGACTCAGTGTGATCCTGGTTAGGGAGATCACTGACCCGGTGTGATCCTGATTAGGGAGATCACTGACTCAGTGTGATCCTAGTTAGTGAGATTGCTGACTCAGTGTGATCACAGGTTAGGGAGATCACTGACTCACTGTGATCCTGGTTAGGGAGATCACTGACTCGGCGTGGACACTGTTTAGGGAGATCACTGACTCAGTGTGATCCTGGTTGGGGAGGTCACTAAGTCGGTGTGATCCTTGTTAGGCAGATCACTGACTCGGTGTGATCACTGGTGAGGGAGATCACTGACTCTGTGTGATCACTGGTTAGGGAGGTCACTGGCACGGTGTGATCACTGGTTAGCGAGATCTCTGACTCTGTGTGATCACTGGTTAGGGAAATCACTGACTCAGGGTGATCCTGGTTAAGGGAGATCACTGACTCTGTGTGATCCAGGTTAGGGTGATCACTGACTCAGTGTGATCCTGGTTTGGGAGATCACTGACTCAGTGTGATCACTGGTTAGGGAGATCACTGACTCAGTGTCATCACTGGTTAGGGAGATCACTGACTCTGTCTGATCCTCGTTAGGGAGATCACTGACTCAGTGTGATCACTGGTTAGGGAGATCACTGACTCAGTGTGATCCTGGTTAAGGAAGATCACTGAATCTGTGTGATCCTGGTTAGGGAGATCACTGACTCGGTGTGATCCTGGTTAGGGAGATCACTGACTCAGTGTGATCACTGGTTAGGGAGATCACTGACTCAGTGTGATCCTGGTTAGTGAGATTGCTGACTCAGTGTGATCACTGGTTAGGGAGATCATTGACTCAGTGTAATCCTGGTTAGGGAGATCACTGACTCGGTGTGATCACTAGTTAGCGAGATCACTGACACAGTGTGATCCTGGTTAGGGAGGTCTCTGATTCGGTGTGATCCTGGTGAGGGTGATCACTGACTCGGTGTGATCACTGGTGCCGGAGACCACTGACTCAGTGTGATCCTGGTTACGCAGATCACTGACTCTGTGTGATCACTGGTTAGGGAGGTCACTGACTCGGTGTGATCCTGGTAAGGCAGATCACTGACTCAGTGTGATCACTGGTTACGGACATCACTGACTCAGTGTGATCCTGGTTCGGGAGATCACTGACTCATGTGATCACTGGTGAGGGAGATCACTGACTCAGTGTGATTACTGGTTAGGGAGATCACTGACTCGGTGTGATCACTGGTTAGGGAGATTACTGACTCTGTGTGATCAGTGGTTAGGGAGATCACTGACTCGGTGTGATCCTGGTTAGGGAGATCACTGACTCGGTGTGATCCTGCTTAGGGAGATCACTGACTGGGGGTGATCCTGGTTAGGGAGATCACTGACTCAGTGTGATCCTGGTTAGGGAGATCACTGACCCGGGGTGATCCTGATTAAGGAGATCACTGACTCAGTGTGATCCTAGTTTGTGAGATTGCTGACTCAGTGTGATCACTGGTTAGGGAGATCACTGACTCAGTGTGATCCTGGTTAGGGAGATCACTGACTCGGTGTGATCACTGGTTAGGGAGATCACTGACACAGTGTGATCCTGGTTAGGGAGGTCACTGACTCGGTGTCATCCTGGTTATGGAGATCACTGACTCAGTGTGATCACTGATTATGGAGATCACTGACTCAGTGTGATGACTGGTTCGGGAGATCACTGACTCACTGTGATCCTGGTGAGGGAGATCACTGACTCGGCGTGATCACTGTTTAGGGATATCACTGACTCAGTGTGATCCTGGTTGGGGAGGTCACTAACTCGGTGTGATCCTTGTTAGGCAGATCACTGACTCAGTGTGATTCTGGTTACGCACATCACTGACTCTGTGTGATCACTGGTTAGGGAGATCACTGGCACGGTGTGATCACTGGTTAGGGAGATCACTGACACAGTGTGATCCTGGTTAGGGAGGTCTCTGACTCGGTGTGATCCTGGTGAGGGTGATCACTGACTCGGTGTGATCACTGGTGACGGAGACCACTGACTCAGTGTGATCCTGGTTACGCAGATGACTGACTCTGTGTGATCACTGGTTCGGGAGGTCACTGACTCCGTGTGATCCTGGTTAGGGAGATCACTGACTCAGTGTGATCACTGGTTAGGGAGACCACTGCCTCTGTGTGATCACTGGTTTGGGAGATCACTGACTCATGTGATCACTGGTTAGGGAGATCACTGACTCAGTGTGAATACTTCTTAGGGAGATCACTGACTCGGTGTGATCCTGGTTAGGGGGATCACTGACTCGGTGTGATCCTGCTTAGGGAGATCACTGACTGGGTGTGATCCTGGTTAGGGAGATCACTGACTCAGTGTGATCCTGGTTAGGGAGATCACTGACCCGGTGTGATCCTGATTAAGGAGATCACTGACTCAATGTGATCCTAGTTAGTGAGATTGCTGACTCAGTGTGATCACTGGTTAGGGAGATCACTGACTCAGTGTGATCCTGGTTAGGGAGATCACTGACTCGGTGTGATCACTGGTTAGGGAGATCACTGACACAGTGTGATCCTGGTTAGGGAGGTCACTGACTCGGTGTCATCCTGGTTATGGAGATCACTGACTCAGTGTGATCACTGATTATGGAGATCACTGACTCAGTGTGATGACTGGTTCGGGAGATCACTGACTCACTGTGATCCTGGTTAGGGAGATCACTGACTCGGCGTGATCACTGTTTAGGGACATCACTGACTCAGAGTGATCCTGGTTGGGGAGGTCACTAACTCGGTGTGATTCTTGTTAGGCAGATCACTGACTCAGTGTGATTCTGGTTACACACAACACTGACTCTGTGTGATCACTGGTTAGGGAGATCACTGGCACGGTGTGATCACTGGTTAGGGAGATCACTGACACAGTGTGATCCTGGTTAGGGAGGTCTCTGACTCGGTGTGATCCTGGTGAGGGTGATCACTGACTCGGTGTGATCACTGGTGACGGAGACCACTGACTCAGTGTGATCCTGGTTACGCAGATGACTGACTCTGTGTGATCACTGGTTAGGGAGGTCGCTGACTCGGTGTGATCCTGGTTAGGGAGATCACTGCCTCAGTGTGATCACTGGTTAGGGAGACCACTGCCTCTGTGTGATCAATGGTTCGGCAGATCACTGACTCATGTGATCACTGGTTAGGGAGATCACTGACTCAGTGTGATTACTTGTTAGGGAGATCACTGACTCTGTGTGATCAGTGGTTAGGGAGATCACTGACTCGGTGTGATCACTGGTTAGGGAGATTACTGACTCTGTGTGATCACTGGTGAGGGAGATCACTGACTCGGTGTGATCCTGGTTAGGGAGATCACTGACTCGGTGTGATCCTGCTTAGGGAGATCACTATCTCGGTGTGATCCTGGTTAGGGAGATCACTGACTCGGTGTGATCCTGGTTAGTGAGATTGCTGACTCAGTGTGATCACTGGTTAGGGAGATCACTGACTCAGTGTGATCGTGGTTAGGGAGATCACTGACTCGGTGTGATCACTGGTTAGGGAGATCACTGACACAGTGTGATCCTGGTTAGGGAGGTCACTGACTCGGTGTCATCCTTGTTATGGAGATCACTGACTCAGTGTGATCACTGATTATGGAGATCACTGACTCAGGGTGATGACTGGTTCGGGAGATCACTGACTTACTGTGATCCTGGAAAGGGAGATCACTGACTCAGTGTGATCCTGGTTGGGGAGGTCACTAACTCGGTGTGATCCTTGTTAGGCAGATCACTGACACGGTGTGATCACTGGTGAGGGAGATTACTGATTCAGTGTGATCCTGGTTACGCAGATCACTGACTCTGTGTGATCACTGGTTAGGGAGATCACTGGCACGGTGTGATCACTGGTTAGCGAGATCTCTGACTCTGTGTGATCACTGGTTAGGGCGATCACTGACTCGGCGTGAGCACTGTTTAGGGAGATCACTGACTCTGTGTGATCACTGGTTAGGGAGATCACTGACTCATGGTGATCCTGGTTAAGGGAGATCACTGACTCTGTGTGACCCTGGTTAGGGTGATCACTGACTCAGTGTGATCCTGCTTAAGGAGATCACTGACTCAGTGTGATCACTGGTTAGGGAGATCACTGACTTAGTGTGATCCTGGTTAAGGAAGATCACTGAATCTGTGTGATCCTGGTTGGGTCGATCACTGACTCGGTGTGATCCTGGTTCGGGAGATCACTAACTCAGTATGATCACTGGTTCGGGAGATCACTGACTCAGTGTGATCACTGGTTAGGGAAATCACTGACTCAGTGTGATCCTGGTTAGGGAGATCACTGACCCGGTGTGATCCTGATTAGGGAGATCACTGACTCAGTGTGATCCTAGTTAGTGAGATTGCTGACTCAGTGTGATCAGAGGTTAGGGAGATCACTGACTCACTGTGATCCTGGTTAGGGAGATCACTGACTCGGCGTGGACACTGTTTAGGGAGATCACTGACTCAGTGTGATCCTGGTTGGGGAGGTCACTAAGTCGGTGTGATCCTTGTTAGGCAGATCACTGACTCGGTGTGATCACTGGTGAGGGAGATCACTGACTCTGTGTGATCACTGGTTAGGGAGGTCACTGGCACGGTGTGATCACTGGTTAGCGAGATCTCTGACTCTGTGTGATCACTGGTTAGGGAAATCACTGACTCAGGGTGATCCTGGTTAAGGGAGATCACTGACTCTGTGTGATCCAGGTTAGGGTGATCACTGACTCAGTGTGATCCTGGTTTGGGAGATCACTGACTCAGTGTGATCACTGGTTAGGGAGATCACTGACTCAGTGTCATCACTGGTTAGGGAGATCACTGACTCTGTCTGATCCTCGTTAGGGAGATCACTGACTCGGTGTGATCCTGGTTAGGGAGATCACTGACTGGGTGTGATCCTGGTAAGGGAGATCACTGACTCAGTGTGATCCTGGTTAGGGAGATCACTGACCCGGTGTGATCCTGATTAAGGAGATCACTGACTCAGTGTGATCCTAGTTAGTGAGATTGCTGACTCAGTGTAATCACTGGTTAGGGAGATCACTGACTCAGTGTGATCCTGGTTAGGGAGATCACTGACTCGGTGTGATCACTGGTTAGGGAGATCACTGACACAGTGTGATCCTGGTTAGGGAGGTCACTGACTCGGTGTCATCCTGGTTATGGAGATCACTGACTCAGTGTGATCACTGATTATGGAGATCACTGACTCAGAGTGATGACTGGTTTGGGAGATCACTGACTCACTGTGATCCTGGTTAGGGAGATCACTGACTCGGCGTGATCACTGTTTCGGGAGATCACTGACTCAGTGTGATCCTGGTTGGGGAGGTCACTAACTCGGTGTGATCCTTGTTAGGCAGATCACTGACTCGGTGTGATCACTGGTGAGGGGGATCACTGACTCAGTGTGATTCTGGTTACGCACATCACTGACTCTGTGTGATCACTGGTTAGGGAGATCACTGACTCAGTGTGATCACTGGTTACGGAGATCACTGACTCAGTGTGATCCTGGTTAGGGAGATCACTGACTCAGTGTGATCACTGGTTAGGGAGACCACTGCCTCTGTGTGATCACTGGTTCGGGAGATCACTGACTCATGTGATCACTGGTTAGGGAGATCACTGACTCAGTGTGATTACTTGTTAGGGAGATCACTGACTCTGTGTCATCACTGGTTAGGGAGGTCACTGACTCGGTGTGATCCTGGTTAGGGAGATCACTGACACAGTGTGATCCTGGTTACGCAGATCACTGACTCTGTGTGATCACTGGTTAGGGAGATCACTGACTGGCTGTGATCCTGGTTAGGCAGATCACTGACTCAGTGTGATCCTGGTTACGCAGATCACTGACTCTGTGTGATCACTGGTTAGGGAGGTCACTGACTCGGTGTGATCCAGGTTAGGGAGATCACTGACTCAGTGTGATCACTGGTTAGGGAGACCACTGCCTCTGTGTGATCACTGGTTCGGGAGATCACTGACTCATGTGATCACTGGTTAGGGAGATCACTGACTCAGTGTGATTACTTCTTAGGGAGATCACTGACTCTGTGTGATCCTGCTTAGGGAGATCATTGACTCGGTGTGATCCTGGTTAGGGAGTTCACTGACTCGGTGTGATCCTGGTTAGGGAGGTCACTGACTCGGTGTCATCCTGGTTATGGAAATCACTGACTCAGTGTGATCACTGATTATGGAGATCACTGACTCAGAGTGATGACTGGTTTGGGAGATCACTGACTCACTGTGATCCTGGTTAGGGAGATCACTGACTCGGCGTGATCACTGTTTCGGGAGATCACTGACTCAGTGTGATCCTGGTTGGGGAGGTCACTAACTCGGTGTGATCCTTGTTAGGCAGATCACTGACTCGGTGTGATCACTGGTGAGGGGGATCACTGACTCAGTGTGATTCTGGTTACGCACATCACTGACTCTGTGTGATCACTGGTTAGGGAGATCACTGACTCAGTGTGATCACTGGTTACGGAGATCACTGACTCAGTGTGATCCTGGTTAGGGAGATCACTGACTCAGTGTGATCACTGGTTAGGGAGACCACTGCCTCTGTGTGATCACTGGTTCGGGAGATCACTGACTCATGTGATCACTGGTTAGGGAGATCACTGACTCAGTGTGATTACTTGTTAGGGAGATCACTGACTCTGTGTCATCACTGGTTAGGGAGGTCACTGACTCGGTGTGATCCTGGTTAGGGAGATCACTGACTCAGTGTGATCCTGGTTACGCAGATCACTGACTCTGTGTGATCACTGGTTAGGGAGATCACTGACTGGCTGTGATCCTGGTTAGGCAGATCACTGACTCAGTGTGATCCTGGTTACGCAGATCACTGACTCTGTGTGATCACTGGTTAGGGAGGTCACTGACTCGGTGTGATCCTGGTTAGGGAGATCACTGACTCAGTGTGATCACTGGATAGGGAGATCACTGCCTCTGTGTGATCACTGGTTCGGGAGATCACTGACTCATGTGATCACTGGTTAGGGAGATCACTGACTCAGTGTGATTACTTCTTAGGGAGATCACTGACTCTGTGTGATCCTGCTTAGGGAGATCACTGACTCGGTGTGATCCTGGTTAGGGAGTTCACTGACTCGGTGTGATCCTGGTTAGGGAGATCACTGACTCAGTGTGATCCTGGTTAGGGAGATCACTGACCCGGTGTGATCCTGATTAGGGAGATCACTGTCTCAGTGTGATCCTAGTTAGTGAGATTGCTGACTCAGTGTGATCACTGATTAGGGAGATCAGTGACTCAGTGTGATCGTGGTTAGGGAGCTCACTGACCCAGTGTGATCACTGGTTAGGGAGATCACTGCCTCTGTGTGATCACTGGTTCGGGAGATCACTGACTCATGTGATCACTGGTTAGGGAGATCACTGACTCAGTGTGATTACTTGTTAGGGAGATCACTGACTCTGTGTGATCACTGGTTAGGGAGATCACTGACTCGGTGTGATCACTGGTTAGGGAGATTACTGACTCTGCGTGATCACTGGTGAGGGAGATCACTGACTCGGTGTGATCCTGCTTAGGGAGATCACTGACTCGGTGTGATCCTGGTTAGGGAGATCACTGACTGGGTGTGATCCTGGTTCGGGAGATCACTGACTCAGTGTGATCCTGGTTGGGGAGATCACTGACCCGGTCTGATCCTGATTAAGGAGATCACTGACTCAGTGTGATCCTAGTTAGTGAGATTGCTGACTCAGTGTGATCACTGGTTAGGGGAATCACTGACTCAGTGTGATCCTGGTTAGGGAGATCACTGACTCGGTGTGATCACTGGTTAGGGAGATCACTGACACAGTGTGATCCTGGTTAGGGAGGTCACTGACTCGGTGTCATCCTGGTTATCGAGATCACTGACTCAGTGTGATCACTGATTATGGAGATCACTGACTCAGAGTGATGACTGGTTTGGTAGATCACTGACTCACTGTGATCCTGGTTAGGGAGATCACTGACTCGGCGTGATCCTAGTTAGTGAGATTGCTGACTCAGTGTGATCACTGATTAGGGAGATCACTGACTCAGTGTGATCGTGGTTAGGGAGATCACTGACTCAGTGTGATCACTGGTTAGGGAGATCACTGCCTCTGTGTGATCACTGGTTCGGGAGATCACTGACTCATGTGATCACTGGTTAGGGAGATCACTGACTCAGTGTGATTACTTGTTAGGGAGATCACTGACTCTGTGTGATCACTGGTTAGGGAGATCACTGACTCGGTGTGATCACTGGTTAGGGAGATTACTGACTCTGCGTGATCACTGGTGAGGGAGATCACTGACTCGGTGTGATCCTGCTTAGGGAGATCACTGACTCGGTGTGATCCTGGTTAGTGAGATTGCTGACTCAGTGTGATCACTGGTTAGGGAGATCACTGACTCAGTGTGATCCTGGTTAGGGAGATCACTGACTCGGTGTGATCCTGCTTAGGGAGATCACTATCTCGGTGTGATCCTGGTTAGGGAGATCACTGACTCGGTGTGATCCTGGTTAGTGAGATTGCTGACTCAGTGTGATCACTGGTTAGGGAGATCACTGACTCAGTGTGATCCTGGTTAGGGAGATCACTGACTCGGTGTGATCACTGGTTAGGGAGATCACTGACACAGTGTGATCCTGGTTAGGGAGATCACTGACTCGGTGTGATCACTGGTTAGGGAGATCACTGACACAGTGTGATCCTGGTTAGGGAGGTCACTGACTCGGTGTCATCCTGGTTATGGAGATCACTGACTCAGTGTGATCACTGATTATGGAGATCACTGACTCAGAGTGATGACTGGTTTGGGAGATCACTGACTCACTGTGATCCTGGTTAGGGAGATCACTGACTCGGCGTGATCACTGTTTCGGGAGATCACTGACTCAGTGTGATCCTGGTTGGGGAGGTCACTAACTCGGTGTGATCCTTGTTAGGCAGATCACTGACTCGGTGTGATCACTGGTGAGGGGGATCACTGACTCAGTGTGATTCTGGTTACGCACATCACTGACTCTGTGTGATCACTGGTTAGGGAGATCACTGACTCAGTGTGATCACTGGTTACGGAGATCACTGACTCAGTGTGATCCTGGTTAGGGAGATCACTGACTCAGTGTGATCACTGGTTAGGGAGACCACTGCCTCTGTGTGATCACTGGTTCGGGAGATCACTGACTCATGTGATCACTGGTTAGGGAGATCACTGACTCAGTGTGATTACTTGTTAGGGAGATCACTGACTCTGTGTCATCACTGGTTAGGGAGGTCACTGACTCGGTGTGATCCTGGTTAGGGAGATCACTGACACAGTGTGATCCTGGTTACGCAGATCACTGACTCTGTGTGATCACTGGTTAGGGAGATCACTGACTGGCTGTGATCCTGGTTAGGCAGATCACTGACTCAGTGTGATCCTGGTTACGCAGATCACTGACTCTGTGTGATCACTGGTTAGGGAGGTCACTGACTCGGTGTGATCCAGGTTAGGGAGATCACTGACTCAGTGTGATCACTGGTTAGGGAGACCACTGCCTCTGTGTGATCACTGGTTCGGGAGATCACTGACTCATGTGATCACTGGTTAGGGAGATCACTGACTCAGTGTGATTACTTCTTAGGGAGATCACTGACTCTGTGTGATCCTGCTTAGGGAGATCACTGACTCGGTGTGATCCTGGTTAGGGAGTTCACTGACTCGGTGTGATCCTGGTTAGGGAGGTCACTGACTCGGTGTCATCCTGGTTATGGAAATCACTGACTCAGTGTGATCACTGATTATGGAGATCACTGACTCAGAGTGATGACTGGTTTGGGAGATCACTGACTCACTGTGATCCTGGTTAGGGAGATCACTGACTCGGCGTGATCACTGTTTCGGGAGATCACTGACTCAGTGTGATCCTGGTTGGGGAGGTCACTAACTCGGTGTGATCCTTGTTAGGCAGATCACTGACTCGGTGTGATCACTGGTGAGGGGGATCACTGACTCAGTGTGATTCTGGTTACGCACATCACTGACTCTGTGTGATCACTGGTTAGGGAGATCACTGACTCAGTGTGATCACTGGTTACGGAGATCACTGACTCAGTGTGATCCTGGTTAGGGAGATCACTGACTCAGTGTGATCACTGGTTAGGGAGACCACTGCCTCTGTGTGATCACTGGTTCGGGAGATCACTGACTCATGTGATCACTGGTTAGGGAGATCACTGACTCAGTGTGATTACTTGTTAGGGAGATCACTGACTCTGTGTCATCACTGGTTAGGGAGGTCACTGACTCGGTGTGATCCTGGTTAGGGAGATCACTGACTCAGTGTGATCCTGGTTACGCAGATCACTGACTCTGTGTGATCACTGGTTAGGGAGATCACTGACTGGCTGTGATCCTGGTTAGGCAGATCACTGACTCAGTGTGATCCTGGTTACGCAGATCACTGACTCTGTGTGATCACTGGTTAGGGAGGTCACTGACTCGGTGTGATCCTGGTTAGGGAGATCACTGACTCAGTGTGATCACTGGATAGGGAGATCACTGCCTCTGTGTGATCACTGGTTCGGGAGATCACTGACTCATGTGATCACTGGTTAGGGAGATCACTGACTCAGTGTGATTACTTCTTAGGGAGATCACTGACTCTGTGTGATCCTGCTTAGGGAGATCACTGACTCGGTGTGATCCTGGTTAGGGAGTTCACTGACTCGGTGTGATCCTGGTTAGGGAGATCACTGACTCAGTGTGATCCTGGTTAGGGAGATCACTGACCCGGTGTGATCCTGATTAGGGAGATCACTGTCTCAGTGTGATCCTAGTTAGTGAGATTGCTGACTCAGTGTGATCACTGATTAGGGAGATCACTGACTCAGTGTGATCGTGGTTAGGGAGATCACTGACCCAGTGTGATCACTGGTTAGGGAGATCACTGCCTCTGTGTGATCACTGGTTCGGGAGATCACTGACTCATGTGATCACTGGTTAGGGAGATCACTGACTCAGTGTGATTACTTGTTAGGGAGATCACTGACTCTGTGTGATCACTGGTTAGGGAGATCACTGACTCGGTGTGATCACTGGTTAGGGAGATTACTGACTCTGCGTGATCACTGGTGAGGGAGATCACTGACTCGGTGTGATCCTGCTTAGGGAGATCACTGACTCGGTGTGATCCTGGTTAGGGAGATCACTGACTGGGTGTGATCCTGGTTCGGGAGATCACTGACTCAGTGTGATCCTGGTTGGGGAGATCACTGACCCGGTCTGATCCTGATTAAGGAGATCACTGACTCAGTGTGATCCTAGTTAGTGAGATTGCTGACTCAGTGTGATCACTGGTTAGGGGAATCACTGACTCAGTGTGATCCTGGTTAGGGAGATCACTGACTCGGTGTGATCACTGGTTAGGGAGATCACTGACACAGTGTGATCCTGGTTAGGGAGGTCACTGACTCGGTGTCATCCTGGTTATCGAGATCACTGACTCAGTGTGATCACTGATTATGGAGATCACTGACTCAGAGTGATGACTGGTTTGGTAGATCACTGACTCACTGTGATCCTGGTTAGGGAGATCACTGACTCGGCGTGATCCTAGTTAGTGAGATTGCTGACTCAGTGTGATCACTGATTAGGGAGATCACTGACTCAGTGTGATCGTGGTTAGGGAGATCACTGACTCAGTGTGATCACTGGTTAGGGAGATCACTGCCTCTGTGTGATCACTGGTTCGGGAGATCACTGACTCATGTGATCACTGGTTAGGGAGATCACTGACTCAGTGTGATTACTTGTTAGGGAGATCACTGACTCTGTGTGATCACTGGTTAGGGAGATCACTGACTCGGTGTGATCACTGGTTAGGGAGATTACTGACTCTGCGTGATCACTGGTGAGGGAGATCACTGACTCGGTGTGATCCTGCTTAGGGAGATCACTGACTCGGTGTGATCCTGGTTAGTGAGATTGCTGACTCAGTGTGATCACTGGTTAGGGAGATCACTGACTCAGTGTGATCCTGGTTAGGGAGATCACTGACTCGGTGTGATCCTGCTTAGGGAGATCACTATCTCGGTGTGATCCTGGTTAGGGAGATCACTGACTCAGTGTGATCCTGGTTAGGGAGATCACTGACTCGGTGTGATCACTGGTTAGGGAGATCACTGACACAGTGTGATCCTGGTTAGGGAGGTCACTGACTCGGTGTCATCCTTGTTATGGAGATCACTGACTCAGTGTGATCACTGATTATGGAGATCACTGACTCAGGGTGATGACTGGTTCGGGAGATCACTGACTTACTGTGATCCTGGAAAGGGAGATCACTGACTCAGTGTGATCCTGGTTGGGGAGGTCACTAACTCGGTGTGATCCTTGTTAGGCAGATCACTGACACGGTGTGATCACTGGTGAGGGAGATTACTGATTCAGTGTGATCCTGGTTACGCAGATCACTGACTCTGTGTGATCACTGGTTAGGGAGATCACTGACTCAGTGTGATCACTGGTTACGGAGATCACTGACTCAGTGTGATCCTGGTTAGGGAGATCACTGACTCAGTGTGATCACTGGTTAGGGAGACCACTGCCTCTGTGTGATCACTGGTTCGGGAGATCACTGACTCATGTGATCACTGGTTAGGGAGATCACTGACTCAGTGTGATTACTTGTTAGGGAGATCACTGACTCTGTGTCATCACTGGTTAGGGAGGTCACTGACTCGGTGTGATCCTGGTTAGGGAGATCACTGACACAGTGTGATCCTGGTTACGCAGATCACTGACTCTGTGTGATCACTGGTTAGGGAGATCACTGACTGGCTGTGATCCTGGTTAGGCAGATCACTGACTCAGTGTGATCCTGGTTACGCAGATCACTGACTCTGTGTGATCACTGGTTAGGGAGGTCACTGACTCGGTGTGATCCAGGTTAGGGAGATCACTGACTCAGTGTGATCACTGGTTAGGGAGACCACTGCCTCTGTGTGATCACTGGTTCGGGAGATCACTGACTCATGTGATCACTGGTTAGGGAGATCACTGACTCAGTGTGATTACTTCTTAGGGAGATCACTGACTCTGTGTGATCCTGCTTAGGGAGATCACTGACTCGGTGTGATCCTGGTTAGGGAGTTCACTGACTCGGTGTGATCCTGGTTAGGGAGGTCACTGACTCGGTGTCATCCTGGTTATGGAGATCACTGACTCAGTGTGATCACTGATTATGGAGATCACTGACTCAGAGTGATGACTGGTTTGGGAGATCACTGACTCACTGTGATCCTGGTTAGGGAGATCACTGACTCGGCGTGATCACTGTTTCGGGAGATCACTGACTCAGTGTGATCCTGGTTGGGGAGGTCACTAACTCGGTGTGATCCTTGTTAGGCAGATCACTGACTCGGTGTGATCACTGGTGAGGGGGATCACTGACTCAGTGTGATTCTGGTTACGCACATCACTGACTCTGTGTGATCACTGGTTAGGGAGATCACTGACTCAGTGTGATCACTGGTTACGGAGATCACTGACTCAGTGTGATCCTGGTTCGGGAGATCACTGACTCAGTGTGATCACTGGTTAGGGAGACCACTGCCTCTGTGTGATCACTGGTTCGGGAGATCACTGACTCATGTGATCACTGGTTAGGGAGATCACTGACACAGTGTGATTACTTGTTAGGGAGATCACTGACTCTGTGTCATCACTGGTTAGGGAGGTCACTGACTCGGTGTGATCCTGGTTAGGGAGATCACTGACTCAGTGTGATCCTGGTTACGCAGATCACTGACTCTGTGTGATCACTGGTTAGGGAGATCACTGACTGGCTGTGATCCTGGTTAGGCAGATCACTGACTCAGTGTGATCCTGGTTACGCAGATCACTGACTCTGTGTGATCACTGGTTAGGGAGGTCACTGACTCGGTGTGATCCTGGTTAGGGAGATCACTGACTCAGTGTGATCACTGGATAGGGAGATCACTGCCTCTGTGTGATCACTGGTTCGGGAGATCACTGACTCATGTGATCACTGGTTAGGGAGATCACTGACTCAGTGTGATTACTTCTTAGGGAGATCACTGACTCTGTGTGATCCTGCTTAGGGAGATCACTGACTCGGTGTGATCCTGGTTAGGGAGTTCACTGACTCGGTGTGATCCTGGTTAGGGAGATCACTGACTCAGTGTGATCCTGGTTAGGGAGATCACTGACCCGGTGTGATCCTGATTAGGGAGATCACTGTCTCAGTGTGATCCTAGTTAGTGAGATTGCTGACTCAGTGTGATCACTGATTAGGGAGATCACTGACTCAGTGTGATCGTGGTTAGGGAGATCACTGACTCAGTGTGATCACTGGTTAGGGAGATCACTGCCTCTGTGTGATCACTGGTTCGGGAGATCACTGACTCATGTGATCACTGGTTAGGGAGATCACTGACTCAGTGTGATTACTTGTTAGGGAGATCACTGACTCTGTGTGATCACTGGTTAGGGAGATCACTGACTCGGTGTGATCACTGGTTAGGGAGATTACTGACTCTGCGTGATCACTGGTGAGGGAGATCACTGACTCGGTGTGATCCTGCTTAGGGAGATCACTGACTCGGTGTGATCCTGGTTAGGGAGATCACTGACTGGGTGTGATCCTGGTTCGGGAGATCACTGACTCAGTGTGATCCTGGTTGGGGAGATCACTGACCCGGTCTGATCCTGATTAAGGAGATCACTGACTCAGTGTGATCCTAGTTAGTGAGATTGCTGACTCAGTGTGATCACTGGTTAGGGGAATCACTGACTCAGTGTGATCCTGGTTAGGGAGATCACTGACTCGGTGTGATCACTGGTTAGGGAGATCACTGACACAGTGTGATCCTGGTTAGGGAGGTCACTGACTCGGTGTCATCCTGGTTATCGAGATCACTGACTCAGTGTGATCACTGATTATGGAGATCACTGACTCAGAGTGATGACTGGTTTGGTAGATCACTGACTCACTGTGATCCTGGTTAGGGAGATCACTGACTCGGCGTGATCACTGTTTAGGGAGATCACTGCCTCAGTGTGATCCTGGTTGGGGAGGTCACTAACTCGGTGTGATCACTGGTGAGGGGGATCACTGACTCAGTGTGATTCTGGTTACGCACATCACTGACTCTGTGTGATCACTGGTTAGGGAGATCACTGGCACGGTGTGATCACTGGTTAGGGAGATCACTGACACAGTGTGATCCTGGTTAGGGAGGTCTCTGACTCGGTGTGATCCTGGGGAGTGTGATCACTGACTCGGTGTGATCACTGGTGACGGGGACCACTGACTCAGTGTAATCCTGGTTACGCAGATGACTGACTCTGTGTGATCACTGGTTAGGGAGGTCACTGACTCGGTGTGATCCTGGTTAGGGAGATCACTGACTCAGTGTGATCGTGGTTAGGGAGATCACTGACTCAGTGTGATCACTGGTTAGGGAGACCACTGCCTCTGTGTGATCACTGGTTCGGGAGATCACTGACTCAGTGTGATTACTTGTTAGGGAGATCACTGACTCTGTGTGATCAGTGGTTAGGGAGATCACTGACTCGGTGTGATCACTGGTTAGGGAGATTACTGACTCTGTGTGATCACTGGTTAGGGAGATTACTGACTCTGTGTGATCACTGGTGAGGGAGATCACTGACTCGGTGTGATCCTGCTTAGGGAGATCACTGACTCGGTGTGATCCTGGTTAGGGAGATCACTGACTCGGTGTGATCCTGGTTAGTGAGATTGCTGACTCAGTGTGATCACTGGTTAGGGAGATCACTGACTCAGTGTGATCCTGGTTAGGGAGATCACTGACTCGGTGTGATCACTGGTTAGGGAGATCACTGACACAGTGTGATCCTGGTTAGGGAGGTCACTGACTCGGTGTCATCCTTGTTATGGAGATCACTGACTCAGTGTGATCACTGATTATGGAGATCACTGACTCAGGGTGATGACTGGTTCGGGAGATCACTGACTTACTGTGATCCTGGAAAGGGAGATCACTGACTCAGTGTGATCCTGGTTGGGGAGGTCACTAACTCGGTGTGATCCTTGTTAGGCAGATCACTGACACGGTGTGATCACTGGTGAGGGAGATTACTGATTCAGTGTGATCCTGGTTACGCAGATCACTGACTCTGTGTGATCACTGGTTAGGGAGATCACTGGCACGGTGTGATCACTGGTTAGCGAGATCTCTGACTCTGTGTGATCACTGGTTAGGGCGATCACTGACTCGGCGTGAGCACTGTTTAGGGAGATCACTGACTCTGTGTGATCACTGGTTAGGGAGATCACTGACTCATGGTGATCCTGGTTAAGGGAGATCACTGACTCTGTGTGACCCTGGTTAGGGTGATCACTGACTCAGTGTGATCCTGCTTAAGGAGATCACTGACTCAGTGTGATCACTGGTTAGGGAGATCACTGACTTAGTGTGATCCTGGTTAAGGAAGATCACTGAATCTGTGTGATCCTGGTTGGGTCGATCACTGACTCGGTGTGATCCTGGTTCGGGAGATCACTAACTCAGTATGATCACTGGTTCGGGAGATCACTGACTCAGTGTGATCACTGGTTAGGGAAATCACTGACTCAGTGTGATCCTGGTTAGGGAGATCACTGACCCGGTGTGATCCTGGTGAGGGTGATCACTGACTCGGTGTGATCACTGGTGACGGAGACCACTGACTCAGTGTGATCACTGGTTAGGGAAATCACTGACTCAGTGTGATCCTGGTTAGGGAGATCACTGACCCGGTGTGATCCTGATTAGGGAGATCACTGACTCAGTGTGATCCTAGTTAGTGAGATTGCTGACTCAGTGTGATCACAGGTTAGGGAGATCACTGACTCACTGTGATCCTGGTTAGGGAGATCACTGACTCGGCGTGGACACTGTTTAGGGAGATCACTGACTCAGTGTGATCCTGGTTGGGGAGGTCACTAAGTCGGTGTGATCCTTGTTAGGCAGATCACTGACTCGGTGTGATCACTGGTGAGGGAGATCACTGACTCTGTGTGATCACTGGTTAGGGAGGTCACTGGCACGGTGTGATCACTGGTTAGCGAGATCTCTGACTCTGTGTGATCACTGGTTAGGGAAATCACTGACTCAGGGTGATCCTGGTTAAGGGAGATCACTGACTCTGTGTGATCCAGGTTAGGGTGATCACTGACTCAGTGTGATCCTGGTTTGGGAGATCACTGACTCAGTGTGATCACTGGTTAGGGAGATCACTGACTCAGTGTCATCACTGGTTAGGGAGATCACTGACTCTGTCTGATCCTCGTTAGGGAGATCACTGACTCAGTGTGATCACTGGTTAGGGAGATCACTGACTCAGTGTGATCCTGGTTAAGGAAGATCACTGAATCTGTGTGATCCTGGTTAGGGAGATCACTGACTCGGTGTGATCCTGGTTAGGGAGATCACTGACTCAGTGTGATCACTGGTTAGGGAGATCACTGACTCAGTGTGATCCTGGTTAGTGAGATTGCTGACTCAGTGTGATCACTGGTTAGGGAGATCATTGACTCAGTGTGATCCTGGTTAGGGAGATCACTGACTCGGTGTGATCACTAGTTAGCGAGATCACTGACACAGTGTGATCCTGGTTAGGGAGGTCTCTGATTCGGTGTGATCCTGGTGAGGGTGATCACTGACTCGGTGTGATCACTGGTGCCGGAGACCACTGACTCAGTGTGATCCTGGTTACGCAGATCACTGACTCTGTGTGATCACTGGTTAGGGAGGTCACTGACTCGGTGTGATCCTGGTAAGGCAGATCACTGACTCAGTGTGATCACTGGTTACGGACATCACTGACTCAGTGTGATCCTGGTTCGGGAGATCACTGACTCATGTGATCACTGGTGAGGGAGATCACTGACTCAGTGTGATTACTGGTTAGGGAGATCACTGACTCGGTGTGATCACTGGTTAGGGAGATTACTGACTCTGTGTGATCAGTGGTTAGGGAGATCACTGACTCGGTGTGATCCTGGTTAGGGAGATCACTGACTCGGTGTGATCCTGCTTAGGGAGATCACTGACTGGGGGTGATCCTGGTTAGGGAGATCACTGACTCAGTGTGATCCTGGTTACGGAGATCACTGACCCGGGGTGATCCTGATTAAGGAGATCACTGACTCAGTGTGATCCTAGTTAGTGAGATTGCTGACTCAGTGTGATCACTGGTTAGGGAGATCACTGACTCAGTGTGATCCTGGTTAGGGAGATCACTGACTCGGTGTGATCACTGGTTAGGGAGATCACTGACACAGTGTGATCCTGGTTAGGGAGGTCACTGACTCGGTGTCATCCTGGTTATGGAGATCACTGACTCAGTGTGATCACTGATTATGGAGATCACTGACTCAGTGTGATGACTGGTTCGGGAGATCACTGACTCACTGTGATCCTGGTGAGGGAGATCACTGACTCGGCGTGATCACTGTTTAGGGATATCACTGACTCAGTGTGATCCTGGTTGGGGAGGTCACTAACTCGGTGTGATCCTTGTTAGGCAGATCACTGACTCAGTGTGATTCTGGTTACGCACATCACTGACTCTGTGTGATCACTGGTTAGGGAGATCACTGGCACGGTGTGATCACTGGTTAGGGAGATCACTGACACAGTGTGATCCTGGTTAGGGAGGTCTCTGACTCGGTGTGATCCTGGTGAGGGTGATCACTGACTCGGTGTGATCACTGGTGACGGAGACCACTGACTCAGTGTGATCCTGGTTACGCAGATGACTGACTCTGTGTGATCACTGGTTCGGGAGGTCACTGACTCGGTGTGATCCTGGTTAGGGAGATCACTGACTCAGTGTGATCACTGGTTAGGGAGACCACTGCCTCTGTGTGATCACTGGTTTGGGAGATCACTGACTCATGTGATCACTGGTTAGGGAGATCACTGACTCAGTGTGAATACTTCTAAGGGAGATCACTGACTCGGTGTGATCCTGGTTAGGGGGATCACTGACTCGGTGTGATCCTGCTTAGGGAGATCACTGACTGGGTGTGATCCTGGTTAGGGAGATCACTGACTCAGTGTGATCCTGGTTAGGGAGATCACTGACCCGGTGTGATCCTGATTAAGGAGATCACTGACTCAGTGTGATCCTAGTTAGTGAGATTGCTGACTCAGTGTGATCACTGGTTAGGGAGATCACTGACTCAGTGTGATCCTGGTTAGGGAGATCACTGACTCGGTGTGATCACTGGTTAGGGAGATCACTGACACAGTGTGATCCTGGTTAGGGAGGTCACTGACTCGGTGTCATCCTGGTTATGGAGATCACTGACTCAGTGTGATCACTGATTATGGAGATCACTGACTCAGTGTGATGACTGGTTCGGGAGATCACTGACTCACTGTGATCCTGGTTAGGGAGATCACTGACTCGGCGTGATCACTGTTTAGGGACATCACTGACTCAGAGTGATCCTGGTTGGGGAGGTCACTAACTCGGTGTGATTCTTGTTAGGCAGATCACTGACTCAGTGTGATTCTGGTTACACACAACACTGACTCTGTGTGATCACTGGTTAGGGAGATCACTGGCACGGTGTGATCACTGGTTAGGGAGATCACTGACACAGTGTGATCCTGGTTAGGGAGGTCTCTGACTCGGTGTGATCCTGGTGAGGGTGATCACTGACTCGGTGTGATCACTGGTGACGGAGACCACTGACTCAGTGTGATCCTGGTTACGCAGATGACTGACTCTGTGTGATCACTGGTTAGGGAGGTCGCTGACTCGGTGTGATCCTGGTTAGGGAGATCACTGCCTCAGTGTGATCACTGGTTAGGGAGACCACTGCCTCTGTGTGATCAATGGTTCGGCAGATCACTGACTCATGTGATCACTGGTTAGGGAGATCACTGACTCAGTGTGATTACTTGTTAGGGAGATCACTGACTCTGTGTGATCAGTGGTTAGGGAGATCACTGACACGGTGTGATCACTGGTTAGGGAGATTACTGACTCTGTGTGATCACTGGTGAGGGAGATCACTGACTCGGTGTGATCCTGGTTAGGGAGATCACTGACTCGGTGTGATCCTGCTTAGGGAGATCACTATCTCGGTGTGATCCTGGTTAGGGAGATCACTGACTCGGTGTGATCCTGGTTAGTGAGATTGCTGACTCAGTGTGATCACTGGTTAGGGAGATCACTGACTCAGTGTGATCGTGGTTAGGGAGATCACTGACTCGGTTTGATCACTGGTTAGGGAGATCACTGACACAGTGTGATCCTGGTTAGGGAGGTCACTGACTCGGTGTCATCCTTGTTATGGAGATCACTGACTCAGTGTGATCACTGATTATGGAGATCACTGACTCAGGGTGATGACTGGTTCGGGAGATCACTGACTTACTGTGATCCTGGAAAGGGAGATCACTGACTCAGTGTGATCCTGGTTGGGGAGGTCACTAACTCGGTGTGATCCTTGTTAGGCAGATCACTGACACGGTGTGATCACTGGTGAGGGAGATTACTGATTCAGTGTGATCCTGGTTACGCAGATCACTGACTCTGTGTGATCACTGGTTAGGGAGATCACTGGCACGGTGTGATCACTGGTTAGCGAGATCTCTGACTCTGTGTGATCACTGGTTAGGGCGATCACTGACTCGGCGTGAGCACTGTTTAGGGAGATCACTGACTCTGTGTGATCACTGGTTAGGGAGATCACTGACTCATGGTGATCCTGGTTAAGGGAGATCACTGACTCTGTGTGACCCTGGTTAGGGTGATCACTGACTCAGTGTGATCCTGCTTAAGGAGATCACTGACTCAGTGTGATCACTGGTTAGGGAGATCACTGACTTAGTGTGATCCTGGTTAAGGAAGATCACTGAATCTGTGTGATCCTGGTTGGGTCGATCACTGACTCGGTGTGATCCTGGTTCGGGAGATCACTAACTCAGTATGATCACTGGTTCGGGAGATCACTGACTCAGTGTGATCACTGGTTAGGGAAATCACTGACTCAGTGTGATCCTGGTTAGGGAGATCACTGACCCGGTGTGATCCTGATTAGGGAGATCACTGACTCAGTGTGATCCTAGTTAGTGAGATTGCTGACTCAGTGTGATCAGAGGTTAGGGAGATCACTGACTCACTGTGATCCTGGTTAGGGAGATCACTGACTCGGCGTGGACACTGTTTAGGGAGATCACTGACTCAGTGTGATCCTGGTTGGGGAGGTCACTAAGTCGGTGTGATCCTTGTTAGGCAGATCACTGACTCGGTGTGATCACTGGTGAGGGAGATCACTGACTCTGTGTGATCACTGGTTAGGGAGGTCACTGGCACGGTGTGATCACTGGTTAGCGAGATCTCTGACTCTGTGTGATCACTGGTTAGGGAAATCACTGACTCAGGGTGATCCTGGTTAAGGGAGATCACTGACTCTGTGTGATCCAGGTTAGGGTGATCACTGACTCAGTGTGATCCTGGTTTGGGAGATCACTGACTCAGTGTGATCACTGGTTAGGGAGATCACTGACTCAGTGTCATCACTGGTTAGGGAGATCACTGACTCTGTCTGATCCTCGTTAGGGAGATCACTGACTCAGTGTGATCACTGGTTAGGGAGATCACTGACTCAGTGTGATCCTGGTTAAGGAAGATCACTGAATCTGTGTGATCCTGGTTAGGGAGATCACTGACTCGGTGTGATCCTGGTTAGGGAGATCACTGACTCAGTGTGATCACTGGTTAGGGAGATCACTGACTCAGTGTGATCCTGGTTAGTGAGATTGCTGACTCAGTGTGATCACTGGTTAGGGAGATCATTGACTCAGTGTGATCCTGGTTAGGGAGATCACTGACTCGGTGTGATCACTAGTTAGCGAGATCACTGACACAGTGTGATCCTGGTTAGGGAGGTCTCTGATTCGGTGTGATCCTGGTGAGGGTGATCACTGACTCGGTGTGATCACTGGTGCCGGAGACCACTGACTCAGTGTGATCCTGGTTACGCAGATCACTGACTCTGTGTGATCACTGGTTAGGGAGGTCACTGACTCGGTGTGATCCTGGTAAGGCAGATCACTGACTCAGTGTGATCACTGGTTACGGACATCACTGACTCAGTGTGATCCTGGTTCGGGAGATCACTGACTCATGTGATCACTGGTGAGGGAGATCACTGACTCAGTGTGATTACTGGTTAGGGAGATCACTGACTCGGTGTGATCACTGGTTAGGGAGATTACTGACTCTGTGTGATCAGTGGTTAGGGAGATCACTGACTCGGTGTGATCCTGGTTAGGGAGATCACTGACTCGGTGTGATCCTGCTTAGGGAGATCACTGACTGGGGGTGATCCTGGTTAGGGAGATCACTGACTCAGTGTGATCCTGGTTAGGGAGATCACTGACCCGGGGTGATCCTGATTAAGGAGATCACTGACTCAGTGTGATCCTAGTTAGTGAGATTGCTGACTCAGTGTGATCACTGGTTAGGGAGATCACTGACTCAGTGTGATCCTGGTTAGGGAGATCACTGACTCGGTGTGATCACTGGTTAGGGAGATCACTGACACAGTGTGATCCTGGTTAGGGAGGTCACTGACTCGGTGTCATCCTGGTTATGGAGATCACTGACTCAGTGTGATCACTGATTATGGAGATCACTGACTCAGTGTGATGACTGGTTCGGGAGATCACTGACTCACTGTGATCCTGGTGAGGGAGATCACTGACTCGGCGTGATCACTGTTTAGGGATATCACTGACTCAGTGTGATCCTGGTTGGGGAGGTCACTAACTCGGTGTGATCCTTGTTAGGCAGATCACTGACTCAGTGTGATTCTGGTTACGCACATCACTGACTCTGTGTGATCACTGGTTAGGGAGATCACTGGCACGGTGTGATCACTGGTTAGGGAGATCACTGACACAGTGTGATCCTGGTTAGGGAGGTCTCTGACTCGGTGTGATCCTGGTGAGGGTGATCACTGACTCGGTGTGATCACTGGTGACGGAGACCACTGACTCAGTGTGATCCTGGTTACGCAGATGACTGACTCTGTGTGATCACTGGTTCGGGAGGTCACTGACTCGGTGTGATCCTGGTTAGGGAGATCACTGACTCAGTGTGATCACTGGTTAGGGAGACCACTGCCTCTGTGTGATCACTGGTTTGGGAGATCACTGACTCATGTGATCACTGGTTAGGGAGATCACTGACTCAGTGTGATTACTTCTTAGGGAGATCACTGACTCGGTGTGATCCTGGTTAGGGGGATCACTGACTCGGTGTGATCCTGCTTAGGGAGATCACTGACTGGGTGTGATCCTGGTTAGGGAGATCACTGACTCAGTGTGATCCTGGTTAGGGAGATCACTGACCCGGTGTGATCCTGATTAAGGAGATCACTGACTCAGTGTGATCCTAGTTAGTGAGATTGCTGACTCAGTGTGATCACTGGTTAGGGAGATCACTGACTCAGTGTGATCCTGGTTAGAGAGATCACTGACTCGGTGTGATCACTGGTTAGGGAGATCACTGACACAGTGTGATCCTGGTTAGGGAGGTCACTGACTCGGTGTCATCCTGGTTATGGAGATCACTGACTCAGTGTGATCACTGATTATGGAGATCACTGACTCAGTGTGATGACTGGTTCGGGAGATCACTGACTCACTGTGATCCTGGTTAGGGAGATCACTGACTCGGCGTGATCACTGTTTAGGGACATCACTGACTCAGAGTGATCCTGGTTGGGGAGGTCACTAACTCGGTGTGATCCTTGTTAGGCAGATCACTGACTCAGTGTGATTCTGGTTACACACAACACTGACTCTGTGTGATCACTGGTTAGGGAGATCACTGGCACGGTGTGATCACTGGTTAGGGAGATCACTGACACAGTGTGATCCTGGTTAGGGAGGTCTCTGACTCGGTGTGATCCTGGTGAGGGTGATCACTGACTCGGTGTGATCACTGGTGACGGAGACCACTGACTCAGTGTGATCCTGGTTACGCAGATGACTGACTCTGTGTGATCACTGGTTAGGGAGGTCGCTGACTCGGTGTGATCCTGGTTAGGGAGATCACTGACTCAGTGTGATCACTGGTTAGGGAGACCACTGCCTCTGTGTGATCAATGGTTCGGCAGATCACTGACTCATGTGATCACTGGTTAGGGAGATCACTGACTCAGTGTGATTACTTGTTAGGGAGATCACTGACTCTGTGTGATCACTGGTTAGGGAGATCACTGACTCGGTGTGATCACTGGTTAGGGAGATTACTGACTCTGTGTGATCACTGGTGAGGGAGATCACTGACTCGGTCTGTTCCTCGTTAGGGAGATCACTGACTCGGTGTGATCCTGCTTAGGGAGATCACTATCTCGGTGTGATCCTGGTTAGGGAGATCACTGATTCGGTGTGATCCTGGTTAGGGAGATCACTGACTCCGTGTGATCCTGGTTAGGGAGATCACTGACCCGGTGTGATCCTGATTAGGGAGATCACTGACTCAGTGTGATCCTAGTTAGTGAGATTGCTGACTCAGTGTGATCACTGGTTAGGGAGATCACTGACTCGGTGTAATCACTGGTTAGGGAGATCACTGACACAGTGTGATCCTGGTTAGGGAGGTCACTGACTCGGTGTCATCCTGGTTATGGAGATCACTGACTCAGTGTGATCACTGGTTAGGGAGATCACTGACTCAGTGTGATCCTGGTTAGGGAGATCACTGACTCGGTGTGATCACTGGTTAGGGAGATCACTGACACAGTGTAATACTGGTTAGGGAGGTCACTGACTCGGTGTCATCCTGGTTATGGAGATCACTGACTCAGTGTGATCACTGATTATGGAGATCACTGACTCAGTGTGATGACTGGTTCGGGAGATCACTGACTCACTGTGATCCTGGTTAGGGAGATCACTGACTCCGCGTGATCACTGTTTAGGGAGATCACTGACTCAGTGTGATCCTGGTTGGGGAGGTCACTAACTCGGTGTGATCCTTGTTAGGCAGATCACTGACTCGGTGTGATCACTGGTGAGGGGTATCACTGGCACGGTGTGATCACTGGTTAGGGAGATCACTGACACAGTGTGATCCTGGTTAGGGAGGTCTCTGACTCGGTGTGATCCTGGTGAGGGTGATCACTGACTCGGTGTGATCACTGGTGATGGAGACCACTGACTCAGTGCGATCCTGGTTACGCAGATGACTGACTCTGTGTGATCACTGGTTAGGGAGGTCACTGACTCGGTGTGATCCTGGTTAGGGAGATCACTGACTCAGTGTGATCACTGGTTAGGGAGACCACTGCCTCTGTGTGATCACTGGTTCGGGAGATCACTGACTCATGTGATCACTGGTTAGGGAGATCACTGACTCAGTGTGATTACTTCTTAGGGAGATCACTGACTCTGTGTGATCCTGCTTAGGGAGATCACTGACTCGGTGTGATCCTGGTTAGGGAGTTCACTGACTCGGTGTGATCCTGGTTAGGGAGATTACTGACTCAGTGTGATCCTGGTTAGGGAGATCACTGACCCGGTGTGATCCTGGTTAGGGAGATCACTGACCCGGTGTGATCCTGATTAGGGAGATCACTGTCTCAGTGTGATCCTAGTTAGTGAGATTGCTGACTCAGTGTGATCACTGGTTAGGGAGATCACTGACTCAGTGTGATCCTGGTTAGGGAGATCACTGACTCGGTGTGATCCTAGTTAGTGAGATTGCTGACTCAGTGTGATCACTGGTTAGGGAGATCACTGACTCAGTGTGATCCTGGTTAGGGAGGTCACTGACTCGGTGTCATCCTGGTTATGGAGATCACTGACTCAGTGTGATCACTGATTATGGAGATCACTGACTCAGTGTGATGACTGGTTCGGGAGATCACTGACTCACTGTGATCCTGGTTAGGGAGATCACTGACTCAGTGTGATCCTGGTTGGGGAGGTCACTGACTCACTGTGATCCTGGTTAGGGAGATCTCTGACTCTGTGTGATCACTGGTTAGGGCGATCACTGACTCGGCGTGATCACTGTTTAGGGATATCACTGACTCTGTGTGATCACTGGTTAGGGAGATCACTGACTCATGGTGATCCTGGTTAAGGGAGATCACTGACTCTGTGTGACCCTGGTTAGGGTGATCACTGAATCTGTGTGATCCTGGTTGGGTAGATCACTGACTCGGTGTGATCACTGGTTAGGGAGATCACTGACTCAGTGTGATCCTGGTTAAGGAAGATCACTGAATCTGTGTGATCCTGGTTGGGTAGATCACTGACTCGGTGTGATCCTGGTTCGGGAGATCACTAACTCAGTATGATCACTGGTTCGGGAGATCACTGACTCAGTGTGATCACTGGTTAGGGAAATCACTGACTCAGTGTGATCCTGGTTAGGGAGATCACTGACCCGGTGTGATCCTGATTAGGGAGATCACTGACTCAGTGTGATCCTAGTTAGTGAGATTGCTGACTCAGTGTGATCACTGGTTAGGGAGATCACTGACTCACTGTGATCCTGGTTTGGGAGATCACTGACTCGGCGTGGACACTGTTTAGGGAGATCACTGACTCAGCGTGATCCTGGTTGGGGAGGTCACTAAGTCGGTGTGATCCTTGTTAGGCAGATCACTGACTCGGTGTGATCACTGGTGAGGGAGATCAGTTTCTCAGTGTGATTCTGGTTACGCACATCACTGACTCTGTGTGATCACTGGTTAGGGAGATCACTGGCACGGTGTGATCACTGGTTAGGGAGATCACTGACACAGTGTGATCCTGGTTAGGGAGGTCTCTGACTCGGTGTGATCCTGGTGAGGGTGATCACTGACTCGGTGTGATCACTGGTGACGGAGACCACTGACTCAGTGTGATCCTGGTTACGCAGATGACTGACTCTGTGTGATCACTGGTTAGGGAGGTCGCTGACTCGGTGTGATCCTGGTTAGGGAGATCACTGACTCAGTGTGATCACTGGTTAGGGAGACCACTGCCTCTGTGTGATCACTGGTTCGGCAGATCACTGACTCATGTGATCACTGGTTAGGGAGATCACTGACTCAGTGTGATTACTTGTCAGGGAGATCACTGACTCTGTGTGATCACTGGTTAGGGAGATCACTGACTCGGTGTGATCACTGGTTAGGGAGATTACTGACTCTGTGTGATCACTGGTTAGGGTGATCACTGACTCGGTGTGATACTGGTTAGGGAGATCACTGACCCGGTGTGATCCTGCTTAGGGAGATCACTATCTCGGTGTGATCCTGGTTAGGGAGATCACTGACTCGGTGTGATCCTGGTTAGGGAGATCACTGACTCCGTGTGATCCTGGTTAGGGAGAGCACTGACCCGGTGTGATCCTGATTAGGGAGATCACTGACTCAGTGTGATCCTAGTTAGTGAGATTGCTGACTCAGTGTGATCACTGGTTAGGGAGATCACTGACTCAGTGTGATCCTGGTTAGGGAGATCACTGACTCGGTGTAATCACTGGTTAGGGAGATCACTGACACAGTGTGATCCTGGTTAGGGAGGTCACTGACTCGGTGTCATCCTGGTTATGGAGATCACTGACTCAGTGTGATCACTGGTTAGGGAGATCACTGACTCTGTGTGATCACTGGTTAGGGAGATCACTGGCACGGTGTGATCACTGGTTAGGGAGATCACTGACACAGTGTAATCCTGGTTAGGGAGGTCACTGGCTCGTTGTCATCCTGGTTATGGAGATCACTGACTCAGTGTGATCACTGATTATGGAGATCACTGACGCAGTGTGATGACTGGTTCGGGAGATCACTGACTCACTGTGATCCTGGTTAGGGAGATCACTGACTCGGCGTGATCACTGTTTAGGGTGATCACTGACTCAGTGTGATCCTGGTTGGGGAGGTCACTAGCTCGGTGTGATCCTTGTTAGGCAGATCACAGACTCGGTGTGATCACTGGTGAGGGGGATCACTGGCACGGTGTGATCACTGGTTAGGGAGATCACTGACACAGTGTGATCCTGGTTAGGGAGGTCTCTGACTCGGTGTGATCCTGGTGAGGGTGATCACTGACTCGGTGTGATCACTGGTGAAGGAGACCACTGACTCAGTGTGATCCTGGTTACGCAGATGACTGACTCTGTGTGATCACTGGTTAGGGAGGTCACTGACTCGGTGTGATCCTGGTTAGGGAGATCACTGACTCGGTGTGATCACTGGTTAGGGAGACCACTGCCTCTGTGTGATCACTGGTTCGGGAGATCACTGACTCATGTGATCACTGGTTAGGGAGATCACTGACTCAGTGTGATTACTTCTTAGGGAGATCACTGACTCTGTGTGATCCTGCTTAGGGAGATCACTGACTCGGTGTGATCCTGGTTAGGGAGTTCACTGACTCGGTGTGATCCTGGTTAGGGAGATTACTGACTCAATGTGATCCTGGTTAGGGAGATCACTGACCCGGTGTGATCCTGATTAGGGAGATCATTGTCTCAGTGTGATCCTAGTTATTGAGATTGCTGACTCAGTGTGATCACTGGTTAGAGAGATCACTGACTCGGTGTAATCACTGGTTAGGGAGATCACTGACACAGTGTGATCCTGGTTAGGGAGGTCACTGACTCGGTGTCATCCTGGTTATGGAGATCACTGACTCAGTGTGATCACTGGTTCGGGAGATCACTGACTCAGTGTGATCCTGGTTAGGGAGATCACTGACTCGGTGTGATCACTGGTTAGGGAGATCACTGACACAGTGTAATACTGGTTAGGGAGGTCACTGACTCGGTGTCATCCTGGTTATGGAGATCACTGACTCAGTGTGATCACTGATTATGGAGATCACTGACTCAGTGTGATGACTGGTTCGGGAGATCACTGACTCACTGTGATCCTGGTTAGGGAGTTCACTGACTCCGCGTGATCACTGTTTAGGGAGATCACTGACTCAGTGTGATCCTGGTTGGGGAGGTCACTAACTCGGTGTGATCCTTGTTAGGCAGATCACTGACTCGGTGTGATCACTGGTGAGGGGTATCACTGGCACGGTGTGATCACTGGTTATGGAGATCACTGACACAGTGTGATCCTGGTTAGGGAGGTCTCTGACTCGGTGTGATCCTGGTGAGGGTGATCACTGACTCGGTGTGATCACTGGTGATGGAGACCACTGACTCAGTGCGATCCTGGTTACGCAGATGACTGACTCTGTGTGATCACTGGTTAGGGAGGTCACTGACTCGGTGTGATCCTGGTTAGGGAGATCACTGACTCAGTGTGATCACTGGTTAGGGAGACCACTGCCTCTGTGTGATCACTGGTTCGGGAGATCACTGACTCATGTGATCACTGGTTAGGGAGATCACTGACTCAGTGTGATCACTGATTAGGGAGATCACTGACTCAGTGTGA
Source organism: Mustelus asterias (assembly GCF_964213995.1). Lineage (NCBI taxonomy): Eukaryota > Metazoa > Chordata > Chondrichthyes > Carcharhiniformes > Triakidae > Mustelus > Mustelus asterias. Next base: position 17,753,111 of record NC_135820.1, read on the forward strand.
TCCTGGTTAGGGAGGTCACTGACTCGGTGTCATCCTGGTTATGGAGATCACTGACTCGGTGTGATCACTGATTATGGAGATCACTGACTCAGTGTGATGACTGGTTCGGGAGATCACTGACTCACTGTGATCCTGGTTAGGGAGATCACTGACTCAGTGTGATCCTGGTTGGGGAGGTCACTGACTCACTGTGATCCTGGTTAGGGAGATCTCTGACTCTGTGTGATCACTGGTTAGGGCGCTCACTGACTCGGCGTGATCACTGTTTAGGGAGATCACTGACTCTGTGTGATCACTGGTTAGGGAGATCACTGACTCATGGTGATCCTGGTTAAGGGAGATCACTGACTCTGTGTAACCCTGGTTAGGGTGATCACTGAATCTGTGTGATCCTGGTTGGGTAGATCACTGACTCGGTGTGATCACTGGTTAGGGAGATCACTGACTCAGTGTGATCCTGGTTAAGGAAGATCACTGAATCTGTGTGATCCTGGTTGGGTAGATCACTGACTCGGTGTGATCCTGGTTCGGGAGATCACTAACTCAGTATGATCACTGGTTCGGGAGATCACTGACTCAGTGTGATCACTGGTTAGGGAAATCACTGACTCAGTGTGATCCTGGTTAGGGAGATCACTGACCCGGTGTGATCCTGATTAGGGAGATCACTGACTCAGTGTGATCCTAGTTAGTGAGATTGCTGACTCAGTGTGATCACTGGTTAGGGAGATCACTGACTCACTGTGATCCTGGTTCGGGAGATCACTGACTCGGCGTGGACACTGTTTAGGGAGATCACTGACTCAGCGTGATCCTGGTTGGGGAGGTCACTAAGTCGGTGTGATCCTTGTTAGGCAGATCACTGACTCGGTGTGATCACTGGTGAGGGAGATCAGTTTCTCAGTGTGATTCTGGTTACGCACATCACTGACTCTGTGTGATCACTGGTTAGGGAGATCACTGGCACGGTGTGATCACTGGTTAGGGAGATCACTGACACAGTGTGATCCTGGTTAGGGAGGTCTCTGACTCGGTGTGATCCTGGTGAGGGTGATCACTGACTCGGTGTGATCACTGGTGACGGAGACCACTGACTCAGTGTGATCCTGGTTACGCAGATGACTGACTCTGTGTGATCACTGGTTAGGGAGGTCGCTGACTCGGTGTGATCCTGGTTAGGGAGATCACTGACTCAGTGTGATCACTGGTTAGGGAGACCACTGCCTCTGTGTGATCACTGGTTCGGCAGATCACTGACTCATGTGATCACTGGTTAGGGAGATCACTGACTCAGTGTGATTACTTGTTAGGGAGATCACTGACTCTGTGTGATCACTGGTTAGGGAGATCACTGACTCGGTGTGATCACTGGTTAGGGAGATTACTGACTCTGTGTGATCACTGGTTAGGGTGATCACTGACTCGGTGTGATCCTGGTTAGGGAGATCACTGACCCGGTGTGATCCTGCTTAGGGAGATCACTATCTCGGTGTGATCCTGGTTAGGGAGATCACTGACTCGGTGTGATCCTGGTTAGGGAGATCACTGACTCAGTGTGATCCTAGTTAGTGAGATTGCTGACTCAGTGTGATCAGAGGTTAGGGAGATCACTGACTCACTGTGATCCTGGTTCGGGAGATCACTTACTCGGCGTGGACACTGTTTAGGGAGATCACTGACTCAGCGTGATCCTGGTTGGGGAGGTCACTAAGTCGGTGTGATCCTTGTTAGGCAGATCACTGACTCGGTGTGATCACTGGTGAGGGAGATCAGTTTCTCAGTGTGATTCTGGTTACGCACATCACTGACTCTGTGTGATCACTGGTTAGGGAGATCACTGGCACGGTGTGATCACTGGTTAGGGAGATCACTGACACAGTGTGATCCTGGTTAGGGAGGTCTCTGACTCGGTGTGATCCTGGTGAGGGTGATCACTGACTCGGTGTGATCACTGGTGACGGAGACCACTGACTCAGTGTGATCCTGGTTACGCAGATGACTGACTCTGTGTGATCACTGGTTAGGGAGGTCGCTGACTCGGTGTGATCCTGGTTAGGGAGATCACTGACTCAGTGTGATCACTGGTTAGGGAGACCACTGCCTCTGTGTGATCACTGGTTCGGCAGATCACTGACTCATGTGATCACTGGTTAGGGAGATCACTGACTCAGTGTGATTACTTGTTAGGGAGATCACTGACTCTGTGTGATCACTGGTTAGGGAGATCACTGACTCGGTGTGATCACTGGTTAGGGAGATTACTGACTCTGTGTGATCACTGGTTAGGGTGATCACTGACTCGGTGTGATCCTGATTAGGGAGATAATTGTCTCAGTGTGATCCTAGTTATTGAGATTGCTGACTCAGTGTGATCACTGGTTAGAGAGATCACTGACTCGGTGTAATCACTGGTTAGGGAGATCACTGACACAGTGTGATCCTGGTTAGGGAGGTCACTGACTCGGTGTCATCCTGGTTATGGAGATCACTGACTCAGTGTGATCACTGGTTCGGGAGATCACTGACTCAGTGTGATCCTGGTTAGGGAGATCACTGACTCGGTGTAATCACTGGTTAGGGAGATCACTGACACAGTGTGATCCTGGTTAGGGAGGTCACTGACTCGGTGTCATCCTGGTTATGGAGATCACTGACTCAGTGTGATCACTGGTTCGGGAGATCACTGACTCAGTGTGATCCTGGTTAGGGAGATCACTGACTCGGTGTGATCACTGGTTAGGGAGATCACTGACACAGTGTAATACTGGTTAGGGAGGTCACTGACTCGGTGTCATCCTGGTTATGGAGATCACTGACTCAGTGTGATCACTGATTATGGAGAACACTGACTCAGTGTGATGACTGGTTCGGGAGATCACTGACTCACTGTGATCCTGGTTAGGGAGATCACTGACTCCGCGTGATCACTGTTTAGGGAGATCACTGACTCAGTGTGATCCTGGTTGGGGAGGTCACTAACTCGGTGTGATCCTTGTTAGGCAGATCACTGACTCGGTGTGATCACTGGTGAGGGGTATCACTGGCACGGTGTGATCACTGGTTATGGAGATCACTGACACAGTGTGATCCTGGTTAGGGAGGTCTCTGACTCGGTGTGATCCTGGTGAGGGTGATCACTGACTCGGTGTGATCACTGGTGATGGAGACCACTGACTCAGTGCGATCCTGGTTACGCAGATGACTGACTCTGTGTGATCACTGGTTAGGGAGGTCACTGACTCGGTGTGATCCTGGTTAGGGAGATCACTGACTCAGTGTGATCACTGGTTAGGGAGACCACTGCCTCTGTGTGATCACTGGTTCGGGAGATCACTGACTCATGTGATCACTGGTTAGGGAGATCACTGACTCAGTGTGATTACTTCTTAGGGAGATCACTGACTCTGTGTGATCCTGCTTAGGGAGATCACTGACTCGGTGTGATCCTGGTTAGGGAGTTCACTGACTCGGTGTGATCCTGGTTAGGGAGATTACTGACTCAGTGTGATCCTGGTTAGGGAGATCACTGACCCGGTGTGATCCTGGTTAGGGAGATCACTGACCCGGTGTGATCCTGATTAGGGAGATCACTGTCTCAGTGTGATCCTAGTTAGTGAGATTGCTGACTCAGTGTGATCACTGGTTAGGGAGATCACTGACTCAGTGTGATCCTGGTTAGGGAGATCACTGACTCGGTGTGATCCTAGTTAGTGAGATTGCTGACTCAGTGTGATCACTGATTAGGGAGATCACTGACTCAGTGTGATCCTGGTTAGGGAGGTCACTGACTCGGTGTCATCCTGGTTATGGAGATCACTGACTCAGTGTGATCACTGATTATGGAGATCACTGACTCAGTGTGATGACTGGTTCGGGAGATCACTGACTCACTGTGATCCTGGTTAGGGAGATCACTGACTCAGTGTGATCCTGGTTGGGGAGGTCACTGACTCACTGTGATCCTGGTTAGGGAGATCTCTGACTCTGTGTGATCACTGGTTAGGGCGCTCACTGACTCGGCGTGATCACTGTTTAGGGAGATCACTGACTCTGTGTGATCACTGGTTAGGGAGATCACTGACTCATGGTGATCCTGGTTAAGGGAGATCACTGACTCTGTGTAACCCTGGTTAGGGTGATCACTGAATCTGTGTGATCCTGGTTGGGTAGATCACTGACTCGGTGTGATCACTGGTTAGGGAGATCACTGACTCAGTGTGATCCTGGTTAAGGAAGATCACTGAATCTGTGTGATCCTGGTTGGGTAGATCACTGACTCGGTGTGATCCTGGTTCGGGAGATCACTAACTCAGTATGATCACTGGTTCGGGAGATCACTGACTCAGTGTGATCACTGGTTAGGGAAATCACTGACTCAGTGTGATCCTGGTTAGGGAGATCACTGACCCGGTGTGATCCTGATTAGGGAGATCACTGACTCAGTGTGATCCTAGTTAGTGAGATTGCTGACTCAGTGTGATCACTGGTTAGGGAGATCACTGACTCACTGTGATCCTGGTTCGGGAGATCACTGACTCGGCGTGGACACTGTTTAGGGAGATCACTGACTCAGCGTGATCCTGGTTGGGGAGGTCACTAAGTCGGTGTGATCCTTGTTAGGCAGATCACTGACTCGGTGTGATCACTGGTGAGGGAGATCAGTTTCTCAGTGTGATTCTGGTTACGCACATCACTGACTCTGTGTGATCACTGGTTAGGGAGATCACTGGCACGGTGTGATCACTGGTTAGGGAGATCACTGACACAGTGTGATCCTGGTTAGGGAGGTCTCTGACTCGGTGTGATCCTGGTGAGGGTGATCACTGACTCGGTGTGATCACTGGTGACGGAGACCACTGACTCAGTGTGATCCTGGTTACGCAGATGACTGACTCTGTGTGATCACTGGTTAGGGAGGTCGCTGACTCGGTGTGATCCTGGTTAGGGAGATCACTGACTCAGTGTGATCACTGGTTAGGGAGACCACTGCCTCTGTGTGATCACTGGTTCGGCAGATCACTGACTCATGTGATCACTGGTTAGGGAGATCACTGACTCAGTGTGATTACTTGTTAGGGAGATCACTGACTCTGTGTGATCACTGGTTAGGGAGATCACTGACTCGGTGTGATCACTGGTTAGGGAGATTACTGACTCTGTGTGATCACTGGTTAGGGTGATCACTGACTCGGTGTGATCCTGGTTAGGGAGATCACTGACCCGGTGTGATCCTGCTTAGGGAGATCACTATCTCGGTGTGATCCTGGTTAGGGAGATCACTGACTCGGTGTGATCCTGGTTAGGGAGATCACTGACTCAGTGTGATCCTAGTTAGTGAGATTGCTGACTCAGTGTGATCAGAGGTTAGGGAGATCACTGACTCACTGTGATCCTGGTTCGGGAGATCACTTACTCGGCGTGGACACTGTTTAGGGAGATCACTGACTCAGCGTGATCCTGGTTGGGGAGGTCACTAAGTCGGTGTGATCCTTGTTAGGCAGATCACTGACTCGGTGTGATCACTGGTGAGGGAGATCAGTTTCTCAGTGTGATTCTGGTTACGCACATCACTGACTCTGTGTGATCACTGGTTAGGGAGATCACTGGCACGGTGTGATCACTGGTTAGGGAGATCACTGACACAGTGTGATCCTGGTTAGGGAGGTCTCTGACTCGGTGTGATCCTGGTGAGGGTGATCACTGACTCGGTGTGATCACTGGTGACGGAGACCACTGACTCAGTGTGATCCTGGTTACGCAGATGACTGACTCTGTGTGATCACTGGTTAGGGAGGTCGCTGACTCGGTGTGATCCTGGTTAGGGAGATCACTGACTCAGTGTGATCACTGGTTAGGGAGACCACTGCCTCTGTGTGATCACTGGTTCGGCAGATCACTGACTCATGTGATCACTGGTTAGGGAGATCACTGACTCAGTGTGATTACTTGTTAGGGAGATCACTGACTCTGTGTGATCACTGGTTAGGGAGATCACTGACTCGGTGTGATCACTGGTTAGGGAGATTACTGACTCTGTGTGATCACTGGTTAGGGTGATCACTGACTCGGTGTGATCCTGATTAGGGAGATCATTGTCTCAGTGTGATCCTAGTTATTGAGATTGCTGACTCAGTGTGATCACTGGTTAGAGAGATCACTGACTCGGTGTAATCACTGGTTAGGGAGATCACTGACTCAGTGTGATTACTTGTTAGGGAGATCACTGACTCTGTGTGATCACTGGTTAGGGAGATCACTGACTCGGTGTGATCACTGGTTAGGGAGATTACTGACTCTGTGTGATCACTGGTTAGGGTGATCACTGACTCGGTGTGATCCTGGTTAGGGAGATCACTGACCCGGTGTGATCCTGCTTAGGGAGATCACTATCTCGGTGTGATCCTGGTTAGGGAGATCACTGACTCGGTGTGATCCTGGTTAGGGAGATCACTGACTCCGTGTGATCCTGGTTCGGGAGATCACTGACCCGGTGTGATCCTGATTAGGGAGATCACTGACTCAGTGTGATCCTAGTTAGTGAGATTGCTGACTCAGTGTGATCACTGGTTAGGGAGATCACTGACTCAGTGTGATCCTGGTTAGGGAGATCACTGACTCGGTGTAATCACTGGTTAGGGAGATCACTGACACAGTGTGATCCTGGTTAGGGAGGTCACTGACTCGGTGTCATCCTGGTTATGGAGATCACTGACTCAGTGTGATCACTGGTTAGGGAGATCACTGACTCAGTGAGATCCTGGTTAGGGAGATCACTGACTCGGTGTGATCACTGGTTAGGGAGATCACTGACACAGTGTAATCCTGGTTAGGGAGGTCACTGACTCGTTGTCATCCTGGTTATGGAGATCACTGACTCAGTGTGATCACTGATTATGGAGATCACTGACTCAGTGTGATGACTGGTTCGGGAGATCACTGACTCACTGTGATCCTGGTTAGGGAGATCACTGACTCGGTGTGATCACTGGTGAGGGAGATCAGTTTCTCAGTGTGATTCTGGTTACGCACATCACTGACTCTGTGTGATCACTGGTTAGGGAGATCACTGGCACGGTGTGATCACTGGTTAGGGAGATCACTGACACAGTGTGATCCTGGTTAGGGAGGTCTCTGACTCGGTGTGATCCTGGTGAGGGTGATCACTGACTCGGTGTGATCACTGGTGACGGAGACCACTGACTCAGTGTGATCCTGGTTACGCAGATGACTGACTCTGTGTGATCACTGGTTAGGGAGGTCGCTGACTCGGTGTGATCCTGGTTAGGGAGATCACTGACTCAGTGTGATCACTGGTTAGGGAGACCACTGCCTCTGTGTGATCACTGGTTCGGCAGATCACTGACTCATGTGATCACTGGTTAGGGAGATCACTGACTCAGTGTGATTACTTGTTAGGGAGATCACTGACTCTGTGTGATCACTGGTTAGGGAGATCACTGACTCGGTGTGATCACTGGTTAGGGAGATTACTGACTCTGTGTGATCACTGGTTAGGGTGATCACTGACTCGGTGTGATCCTGATTAGGGAGATCATTGTCTCAGTGTGATCCTAGTTATTGAGATTGCTGACTCAGTGTGATCACTGGTTAGAGAGATCACTGACTCGGTGTAATCACTGGTTAGGGAGATCACTGACTCAGTGTGATTACTTGTTAGGGAGATCACTGACTCTGTGTGATCACTGGTTAGGGAGATCACTGACTCGGTGTGATCACTGGTTAGGGAGATTACTGACTCTGTGTGATCACTGGTTAGGGTGATCACTGACTCGGTGTGATCCTGGTTAGGGAGATCACTGACCCGGTGTGATCCTGCTTAGGGAGATCACTATCTCGGTGTGATCCTGGTTAGGGAGATCACTGACTCGGTGTGATCCTGGTTAGGGAGATCACTGACTCCGTGTGATCCTGGTTCGGGAGATCACTGACCCGGTGTGATCCTGATTAGGGAGATCACTGACTCAGTGTGATCCTAGTTAGTGAGATTGCTGACTCAGTGTGATCACTGGTTAGGGAGATCACTGACTCAGTGTGATCCTGGTTAGGGAGATCACTGACTCGGTGTAATCACTGGTTAGGGAGATCACTGACACAGTGTGATCCTGGTTAGGGAGGTCACTGACTCGGTGTCATCCTGGTTATGGAGATCACTGACTCAGTGTGATCACTGGTTAGGGAGATCACTGACTCAGTGAGATCCTGGTTAGGGAGATCACTGACTCGGTGTGATCACTGGTTAGGGAGATCACTGACACAGTGTAATCCTGGTTAGGGAGGTCACTGACTCGTTGTCATCCTGGTTATGGAGATCACTGACTCAGTGTGATCACTGATTATGGAGATCACTGACTCAGTGTGATGACTGGTTCGGGAGATCACTGACTCACTGTGATCCTGGTTAGGGAGATCACTGACTCGGCGTGATCACTGTTTAGGGTGATCACTGACTCAGTGTGATCCTGGTTGGGGAGGTCACTAACTCGGTGTGATCCTTGTTAGGCAGATCACAGACTCGGTGTGATCACTGGTGAGGGGGATCACTGGCACGGTGTGATCACTGGTTAGGGAGATCACTGACACAGTGTGATCCTGGTTAGGGAGGTCTCTGACTCGGTGTGATCCTGGTGAGGGTGATCACTGACTCGGTGTGATCACTGGTGACGGAGACCACTGACTCAGTGTGATCCTGGTTACGCAGATGACTGACTCTGTGTGATCACTGGTTAGGGAGGTCACTGACTCGGTGTGATCCTGGTTAGGGAGATCACTGACTCGGTGTGATCACTGGTTAGGGAGACCACTGCCTCTGTGTGATCACTGGTTCGGGAGATCACTGACTCATGTGATCACTGGTTAGGGAGATCACTGACTCAGTGTGATTACTTCTTAGGGAGATCACTGACTCTGTGTGATCCTGCTTAGGGAGATCACTGACTCGGTGTGATCCTGGTTAGGGAGTTCACTGACTCGGTGTGATCCTGGTTAGGGAGATTACTGACTCAGTGTGATCCTGGTTAGGGAGATCACTGACCCGGTGTGATCCTGATTAGGGAGATCACTGTCTCAGTGTGATCCTTGTTAGTGAGATTGGTGACTCAGTGTGATCACTGGTTAGGGAGATCACTGACTCAGTGTGATCCTGGTTAGGGAGATCACTGACTCGGTGTGATCACTGGTTCGGGAGATCACTGACACAGTGTGATCCTGGTTAGGGAGGTCACTGACTCGGTGTCATCCTGGTTATGGAGATCACTGACTCAGTGTGATCACTGATTATGGAGATCACTGACTCAGTGTGATGACTGGTTCGGGAGATCACTGACTCAGTGTGATGACTGGTTCGGGAGATCACTGACTCACTGTGATCCTGGTTAGGGAGATCACTGACTCAGTGTGATCCTGGTTGGGGAGGTCACTAACTCGGTGTGATCCTTGTTAGGCAGATCACTGACACGGTGTGATCACTGGTGAGGGAGATCACTGATTCAGTGTGATCCTGGTTACGCAGATCACTGACTCTGTGTGATCACTGGTTAGGGAGATCACTGGCACGGTGTGATCACTGGTTAGCGAGATCTCTGACTCTGTGTGATCACTGGTTAGGGCGATCACTGACTCGGCGTGATCACTGTTTAGGGAGATCACTGACTCATGGTGATCCTGGTTAGGGAGATCACTGACTCTGTGTGACCCTGGTTAGGGTGATCACTGACTCAGTGTGATCCTGGTTAGGGAGATCACTGACTCAGTGTGATCACTGGTTAGGGAGATCACTGACTCAGTGTGATCCTGGTTAAGGAAGATCACTGAATCTGTGTGATCCTGGTTGGGTAGATCACTGACTCGGTGTGATCCTGGTTCGGGAGATCACTAACTCAGTATGATCACTGGTTCGGGAGATCACTGACTCAGTGTGATCACTGGTTAGGGAGATCACTGACTCAGTGTGATCCTGGTTAAGGAAGATCACTGAATCTGTGTGATCCTGGTTAGGGAGATCACTGACCCGGTGTGATCCTGATTAGGGAGATCACTGACTCAGTGTGATCCTAGTTTGTGAGATTGCTGACTCAGTGTGATCACTGGTAAGGGAGATCACTGACTCACTGTGATCCTTGTTAGGGAGATCACTGACTCGGCGTGGACACTGTTTAGGGAGATCACTGACTCAGTGTGATCCTGGTTGGGGAGGTCACTAAGTCGGTGTGATCCTTGTTAGGCAGATCACTGACTCGGTGTGATCACTGGTGAGTGGGATCACTGACTCTGTATGATCACTGGTTAGGGAAGTCACTGGCACGGTGTGATCACTGGTTAGCGAGATCTCTGACTCTGTGTGATCACTGGTTAGGGAAATCACTGACTCAGGGTGATCCTGGTTAAGGGAGATCACTGACTCTGTGTGATCCTGGTTAGGGTGATCACTGACTCAGTGTGATCGTGGTTTGGGAGATCACTGACTCAGTGTGATCACTGGTTAGGGAGATCACTGACTCAGTGTGATCACTGGTTAGGGAGATCACTGACTCTGTCTGATCCTCGTTAGGGAGATCACTGACTCAGTGTGATCACTGGTTAGGGAGATCACTGACTCAGTGTGATCCTGGTTAAGGAAGATCACTGAATCTGTGTGATCCTGGTTAGGGAGATCACTGACTCGGTGTGATCCTGGTTAGGGAGATCACTGACTCAGTGTGATCACTGGTTAGGGAGATCACTGACTCAGTGTGATCCTGGTTAGTGAGATTGCTGACTCAGTGTGATCACTGGTTAGGGAGATCATTGACTCAGTGTGATCCTGGTTAGGGAGATCACTGACTCGGTGTGATCACTAGTTAGGGAGATCACTGACACAGTGTGATCCTGGTTAGGGAGGTCTCTGACTCGGTGTGATCCTGGTGAGGGTGATCACTGACTCGGTGTGATCACTGGTGCCGGAGACCACTGACTCAGTGTGATCCCGGTTATGCAGATCACTGACTCTGTGTGATCACTGGTTAGGGTGGTCACTGACTCGGTGTGATCCTGGTTAGGCAGATCACTGACTCAGTGTGATCACTGGTTACGGACATCACTGACTCAGTGTGATCGTGGTTCGGGAGATCACTGACTCAGTGTGATCACTGGTTAGGGAGACCACTGCCTCTGTGTGATCACTGGTTCGGGAGATCACTGACTCCTGTGATCACTGGTGAGGGAGATCACTGACTCAGTGTGATTACTTGTTAGGGAGATCACTGACTCTGTGTGATCACTGGTTAGGGAGATCACTGACTCGGTGTGATCACTGGTTAGGGAGATTACTGACTCTGTGTGATCAGTGGTTAGGGAGATCACTGACTCGGTGTGATCCTGGTTAGGGAGATCACTGACTCGGTGTGATCCTGCTTAGGGAGATCACTGACTGGGTGTGATCCTGGTTAGGGAGATCACTGACTCAGTGTGATCCTGGTTCGGGAGATTACTGACCCGGTGTGATCCTGATTAAGGAGATCACTGACTCAGTGTGATCCTAGTTAGTGAGATTGCTGACTCAGTGTGATCACTGGTTAGGGAGATCACTGACTCAGTGTGATCCTGGTTAGGGAGATCACTGACTCGGTGTGATCACTGGTTAGGGAGATCACTGACACAGGGTGATCCTGGTTAGGGAGGTCACTGACTCGGTGTCATCCTGGTTATGGAGATCACTGACTCAGTGTGATCACTGATTATGGAGATCACTGACTCAGTGTGATGACTGGTTCGGGAGATCACTGACTCACTGTGATCCTGGTTAGGGAGATCACTGACTCGGCGTGATCACTGTTTAGGGATATCACTGACTCAGTGTGATCCTGGTTGGGGAGGTCACTAACTCGGTGTAATCCTTGTTAGGCAGATCACTGACTCAGAGTGATTCTGGTTACGCACATCACTGACTCTGTGTGATCACTGGTTAGGGAGATCACTGGCACGGTGTGATCACTGGTTAGGGAGATCACTGACACAGTGTGATCCTGGTTAGGGAGGTCTCTGACTCGGTCTGATCCTGGTGAGGGTGATCACTGACTCGGTGTGATCACTGGTGACGGAGACCACTGACTCAGTGTGATCCTGGTTACGCAGATGACTGACTCTGTGTGATCACTGGTTAGGGAGGTCGCTGACTCGGTGTGATCCTGGTTAGGGAGATCACTGACTCAGTGTGATCACTGGTTAGGGAGACCACTGCCTCTGTGTGATCACTGGTACGGCAGATCACTGACTCATGTGATCACTGGTTAGGGAGATCACTGACCCAGTGTGATTACTTGTTAGGGAGATCACTGACTCTGTGTGATCACTGGTTAGGGAGATCACTGACTCGGTGTGATCACTGGTTCGGGAGATTACTGACTCTGTGTGATCACTGGTTAGGGAGATCACTGACTCGGTGTGATCCTGGTTAGGGAGATCACTGACTCGGTGTGATCCTGCTTAGGGAGATCACTATCTCGGTGTGATCCTGGTTCGGGAGATCACTGACTCGCTGTGATCCTGGTTAGGGAGATCACTGACTCCGTGTGATCCTGGTTAGGGAGATCACTGACCCGGTGTGATCCTGATTAGGGAGATCACTGACTCTGTGTGATCCCAGTTAGTGAGATTGCTGACTCAGTGTGATCAATGGTTAGGGAGATCACTGACTCAGTGTGATCCTGGTTAGGGAGATCACTGACTCGGTGTGATCACTGGTTAGGGAGATCACTGACACAGTGTGATCCTGGTTAGGGAGGTCACTGACTCGGTGTCATCCTGGTTATGGAGATCACTGACTCAGTGTGATCACTGGTTAGGGAGATCACTGACTCAGTGTGATTCTGGTTAGGGAGATCACTGACTCGGTGTGATCACTGGTTAGGGAGATCACTGACACAGTGTGATCCTGGTTAGGGAGGTCACTGACTCGGTGTCATCCTGGTTATGGAGATCACTGACTCAGTGTGATCACTGATTATGGAGATCACTGACTCAGTGTGATGACTGGTTCGGGAGATCACTGACTCAATGTGATCCTGGTTAGGGAGATCACTGACTCGGCGTGATCACTGTTTAGGGATATCACTGACTCAGTGTGATCCTGGTTGGGGAGGTCACTAACTCGGTGTGATCCTTGTTAGGCAGATCACTGACTCGGTGTGATCACTGGTGAGGGAGATCACTGACTCAGTGTGATCCTGGTTACGCAGATCACTGACTCTGTGTGAGCACTGGTTAGGGAGATCACTGGCACGGTGTGATCACTGGTTAGCGAGATCTCTGACTCTGTGCGATCACTGGTCAGGGAGATTACTGACTCGGCGTGATCACTGTTTAGGGGGATCACTGACTCTGTGATCACTGGATAGGGAGATCACTGACTCAGGGTGATCCTGGTTAAGGGAGATCACTGACTCTGTGTGACCCTCGTTAGGGTGATCACAGACTCACTGTGATCCTGGTTAGGGAGATCACTGACTCAGAGTGATCACTGGTTAGGGAGATCACTGACTCAGTGTGATCCTGGTTAAGGAAGATCACTGAATCTGTGTGATCCTGGTTGGGTAGATCACTGACTCAGTGTGATCCTGGTTAGGGAGATCACTGACTCGGTGTGATCTCTGGTTAGGGAGATCACTGACACAGTGTGATCCTGGTTAGGGAGGTCACTGACTCGGTGTCATCCTGGTTATGGAGATCACTGACTCAGTGTGATCACTGATTATGGAGATCACTGACTCGGTGTGATCCTGGTTCGGGAGATCACTGACTCACTGTCATCCTGGTTAGGGAGATCACTGACTCGGTGTGATCCTGGTTAGGGAGATCACTGACTCAGTGTGCTCCTAGTTAGTGAGATTGCTGACTCAGTGTGATCACTGGTTAGGGAGATCACTGACTCAGTGTGATCCTGGTTAACGAGATCACTGACTCGGTGTGATCACTGGTTAGGGAGATCACTGACACAGTGTGATCCTGGTTAGGGTGGTCACTGACTCGGTGTCATCCTGGTTATGGAGATCACTGACTCAGTGTGATCACTGGTTAGGGAGATCACTGACTCAGTGTGATCCTGGTTCGGGAGATCACTGACTCGGTGTGATCACTGGTTAGGGAGATCACTGACACAGTGTGATCCTGGTTAGGGAGGTCACTGACTCGGTGTCATCCTGGTTATGGAGATCACTGACTCAGTGTGATCACTGATTATGGAGATCACTGACTCAGTGTGATGACTGGTTCGGGAGATCACTGACTCACTGTGATCCTGGTTAGGGAGATCACTGACTCGGTGTGATCACTGTTTAGGGATATCACTGACTCAGTGTGATCCTGGTTGGGGAGGTCACTAACTCGGTGTGATCCTTGTTAGGCAGATCACTGACTCGGTGTGATCACTGGTGAGGGAGATCACTGACTCAGTGTGATCCTGGTTACGCAGATCACTGACTCTGTGTGATCACTGGTTAGGGAGATCACTGGCACGGTGTGATCACTGGTTAGCGAGATCTCTGACTCTGTGTGATCACTGGTTAGGGAGATCACTGACTCGGCGTGATCACTGTTTAGGGAGATCACTGACTCTGTGTGATCACTGGATAGGGAGATCACTGACTCAGGGTGATCCTGGTTAAGGGAGATCACTGACTCTGTGTGACCCTCGTTAGGGTGATCACTGACTCACTGTGATCCTGGTTAGGGAGATCACTGACTCAGTGTGATCACTGGTTCGGGAGATCACTGACTCAGTGTGATCCTGGTTAAGGAAGATGACTGAATCTGTGTGATCCTGGTTGGGTAGATCACTGACTCGGTGTGATCCTGGTTAGGGAGATCACTGACCCGGTGTGATCCTGATTAGGGAGGTCACTGACTCATTGTGATCCTACTTAGTGAGATTGCTGACTCAGTGTGATCACTGGTTAGGGAGATCACTGACTCAGTGTGATCCTGGTTAGGGAGATCACTGACACGGCGTGGACACTGTTTAGGGAGAGCACTGACTCGGTGTGATCACTGGTGAGGGAGACCATTGACTCAGTGTGATGCTGGTTAGAGAGGTCACTGACTCGGTGTGATCCTGGTTAGGCAGAACACTGACTCAGTGTGATCACTGGTTAGGGAGATCACTGACTCAGTGTGATCCTGGTTAGGGAGATCACTTACTCAGTCTGATCACTGGTTAGGGAGACCACTGCCTCTGTGTGATCACTGGTTCGGCAGATCACTGACTCATGTGATCACTGGTTAGGGAGATTACTGACACTGTGTGATCACTGGTTAGGGAGATCACTGACTCGGTGTGATCCTGGTTAGGGAGATCACTGACTCGGTGTGATCCTGGTAAGAGAGATCACTGACTCGGTGTGATCCTGGTAAGAGAGATCACTGACTCGGTGTGATCCTGGTTAGGGAGATCTCTGACTCGGTGTGATCCTGGTTAGGGAGATCACTGACTCAGTGTGATCACTGGTTAGGGAGATAGAACATAGAACATTACAGCGCAGAACAGGCCCTTCGGCCCACGATGTTGCACCGACCAGTTAAAAAAAAAACTGTGACCCTCCAACCTAAACCAATTTCTTTTCGTCCATGAACCGATCTACGGATCTCTTAAACGCCCCCAAACTAGGCGCATTTACTACTGATGCTGGCAGGGCATTCCAATCCCTCACCACCCTCTGGGTAAAGAACCTACCCCTGACATCGGTTCTATAACTACCCCCCCTCAATTTAAAGCCATGCCCCCTCGTGCTGGATTTCTCCATCAGAGGAAAAAGGCTATCACTATCCACCCTATCTAAACCTCTAATCATCTTATATGTTTCAATAAGATCCCCTCTTAGCCGCCGCCTTTCCAGCGAAAACAATCCCAAATCCCTCAGCCTCTCCTCATAGGATCTCCCCTCCATACCAGGCAACATCCTGGTAAACCTCCTCTGCACCCTCTCCAAAGCCTCCACATCCTTCCTGTAATGTGGGGACCAGAACTGCACACAGTACTCCAAGTGCGGCCGCACCAGAGTTGTGTACAGTTGCAACATAACGCTACGACTCCTAAATTCAATCCCCCTACCAATAAACGCCAAGACACCATATGCCTTCTTAACAACCTTATCTACTTGATTCCCAACTTTCAGGGATCTATGCACACATACACCTAGATCCCTCTGCTCCTCCACACTATTCAAAGTCCTCCCGTTAGCCCTATACTCAACACATCTGTTATTCCTACCAAAGTGAATTACCTCACACTTCTCCGCATTAAACTCCATCCGCCACCTCTCGGCCCAACTTTGCAACCTGTCTAAGTCTTCCTGCAAACTACGACACCCTTCCTCACTGTCTACCACACCACCGACTAGATCACTGACTCAGGGTGATCCTGGTTAAGGGAGATCACTCACTCTGTGTGATCCTGGTTAGGGAGATCACTGGCTCAGTGTGATCCTGGTTAGGGAGATCACTGACTCAGTGTGATCACTGGTTCGGGAGATCACTGACTCATTGTGATCACTGGTTAGGGAGATCACTGACTCTGTGTGATGCTGATTAGGGAGATCACTGACTCAGTGTGATCCCTGATTAGGGAGATCACTGACCCGGTGTTATCCTGGTTAGGGAGATCACTGACTCGGCGTGATCACTGGTTAGGGAGATCACTGACTCAGTGTGATCCTGGTTATGGAGGTCACTAACTCGGTGTGATCCTGCTTAGGCAGATCACTGACTCGGTGTGATCACTGGTGAGGGAGATCACTGACTCAGTGTGATCCTGGTTACGCAGATCACTGACTCTGTGTGATCACTGGTTAGGGAGATCACTGGCACGGTGTGATCACTGGTTAACGAGATCTCTGACTCTGTGTGATCATTGGTTCGCGAGATCACTGACTCGGTGTGATCCTGCTTAGGGAGATCACTGACTCAGTGTGATCCTGGTCAGGGAGTTCACTGACTCAGTGTGATCCCTGTTTAGGGCGATCACTGACTCAGTGTGATCACTGGTAAGGGAGATCACTGACCCAGTGTGATCCTGGTTAGGGTCGTCACTGACTCGGTGTGATCCTGGTTAGGCAGATCACTGACTCAGTGTGATCACTAGTTCGGGAGATCACTGACTCAGTGTGATCCTGGTTAGGGAGATCACTGACTCAGTGTGATCACTGGTTCGGCAGATCAATGACTCATGTGATCACTGGTTAGGGAGATCACTGACTCGGTGTGATCACTGGTTTAAGGAGATTGCTGACTCTGTGTGATCACTGGTTAGGGAGATCACTGACTCAGGGTGATCCTGGTTAAGGGAGATCACTGACTCGGTGTGATCCTGGTTAGGGAGATCACTGACTCAGTGTGATCACTGGTTAGGGAGATCACTGACTCTGTGTGATCCTGATTAGGGAGATCACTGACTCAGTGTGATCCCTGATTAGGGAGATCACTGACTCAGTGTGATCCCTGTTTAGGGAGATCACTGACTCAGTGTGATCCTGGTTAAGGAAGATCACTGAATCTGTGTGATCCTGGTTATGGAGATCACCGACTCGGTGTTATCCTGGTTAGGGAGATCACTGACTCAGTATGATCACTGGTTAGGGAGATCACTGACTCAGTGTGATAACTGGTTAGGGAGATCACTGACTCAGTGTGAGCCTGGTTAGGGAGATCACTGACCCGGTGTGATCCTGATTAGGGAGATTACTGACTCAGTGTGATCCTGGTTAGTGAGATTGCTGACTCAGTGTGATCACTGGTTAGAGAGATCACTGACTCAGTGTGATCCTGGTTAGGGAGATCACTCACTCGGTGTGATCACTGGTTAGGGAGATGACTGACACAGTGTGGTCCTGGTTAGGGAGGTCACTGACTCGGTGTCATCCTGGTTAGGGAGATCACTGACTCGGTGTGATCACTAGTTATGGAAATCACTGACTCAGTGTGATGACTGGTTCGGGAGATCACTGACTCACTTTGATCCTCGTTCGGGAGAACACTGACTCGGCGTGATCATTGGTTAGGGAGATCACTGAATCAGTGTGATCCTGGTTAGGGAGGTCACTAACTCGGTGTGATCCTGCTCAGGCAGATCACTGACTCGGTGTGATCACTGGTGAGAGAGATCACTGACTCAGTGTGATCCTGGTTACGCAGAACACTGACTCTGTGTGATCACTGGTTCGGGAGATCACTGGCACTGTGTGATCACTGGTTAGCGAGATCTCTAACTCTGTGTGATCACTGGTTAGGGAGATCACTGACTCGGTGTGATCAATGGTTAGGGAGATTACTGACTGTATGTGATCACGGGTTGGGGAGATCACTGACTCAGTGTGATCCTGGTCAGGGAGTTCACTGACTCGGTGTGATCACTGGTTAGCGAGATCTCTGACTCTGTGTGATCACTGGTTAGGGAGATCACTGACTCAGGGTGATCCTGGTTAAGGGAGATCACTGACTCGGTGTGATCCTGGTGAGGGAGATCACTGACTCAGTGTGATCACTGGTTAGGGAGATCACTGACTCTGTGTGATCCTGATTCGGGAGATCACTGACTCAGTGTGATCCCTGATTAGGGAGATCACTGACTCAGCGTGATCCCTGCTAAGGGGGATCACTGACTCAGTGTGATCCTGGTTAAGGAAGATGACTGAATCTGTGTGATCCTGGTTGGGTAGATCACTGACTCGGTGTGATCCTGGTTAGGGAGATCACTGACCCGGTGTGATCCTGATTAGGGAGGTCACTGACTCATTGTGATCCTACTTAGTGAGATTGCTGACTCAGTGTGATCACTGGTTAGGGAGATCACTGACTCAGTGTGATCCTGGTTAGGGAGATCACTGACTCGGCGTGGACACTGTTTAGGGAGAGCACTGACTCGGTGTGATCACTGGTGAGGGAGATCACTGACTCAGTGTGATGCTGGTTAGGGAGGTCACTGACTCGGTGTGATCCTGGTTAGGCAGAACACTGACTCAGTGTGATCACTGGTTAGGGAGATCACTGACTCAGTGTGATCCTGGTTAGGGAGATCACTTACTCAGTCTGATCACTGGTTAGGGAGACCACTGCCTCTGTGTGATCACTGGTTCGGCAGATCACTGACTCATGTGATCAGTGGTTAGGGAGATTACTGACAATGTGTGATCACTGGTTAGGGAGATCACTGACTCGGTGTGATCCTGGTTAGGGTCGTCACTGACTCGGTGTGATCCTGGTTAGGCAGATCACTGACTCAGTGTGATCACTAGTTCGGGAGATCACTGACTCAGTGTGATCCTGGTTAGGGAGATCACTGACTCAGTGTGATCACTGGTTCGGCAGATCAATGACTCATGTGATCACTGGTTAGGGAGATCACTGACTCGGTGTGATCACTGGTTTAAGGAGATTGCTGACTCTGTGTGATCACTGGTTAGGGAGATCACTGACTCAGGGTGATCCTGGTTAAGGGAGATCACTGACTCGGTGTGATCCTGGTTAGGGAGATCACTGACTCAGTGTGATCACTGGTTAGGGAGATCACTGACTCTGTGTGATCCTGATTAGGGAGATCACTGACTCAGTGTGATCCCTGATTAGGGAGATCACTGACTCAGTGTGATCCCTGTTTAGGGAGATCACTGACTCAGTGTGATCCTGGTTAAGGAAGATCACTGAATCTGTGTGATCCTGGTTAGGGAGATCACCGACTCAGTATGATCACTGGTTAGGGAGATCACTGACTCAGTGTCATCACTGGTTAGGGAGATCACTGACTCAGTGTGAGCCTGGTTAGGGAGATCACTGACCCGGTGTGATCCTGATTA
Organism: Mustelus asterias; assembly: GCF_964213995.1. NCBI lineage: Eukaryota > Metazoa > Chordata > Chondrichthyes > Carcharhiniformes > Triakidae > Mustelus > Mustelus asterias. The sequence continues at coordinate 17,772,946 of NC_135820.1, forward strand.
GGGAGATTACTGACTCAGTGTGATCCTGGTTAGTGAGATTGCTGACTCAGTGTGATCACTGGTTAGAGAGATCACTGACTCAGTGTGATCCTGGTTAGGGAGATCACTCACTCGGTGTGATCACTGGTTAGGGAGATGACTGACACAGTGTGGTCCTGGTTAGGGAGGTCACTGACTCGGTGTCATCCTGGTTAGGGAGATCACTGACTCATGTGATCACTGGTTAGGGAGATTACTGACACTGTGTGATCACTGGTTAGGGAGATCACTGACTCGGTGTGATCCTGGTTAGGGAGATCACTGACTCGGTGTGATCCTGGTAAGAGAGATCACTGACTCGGTGTGATCCTGGTTAGGGAGATCTCTGACTCAGTGTGATCACTGGTTAGGGAGATCACTGACTCAGGGTGATCCTGGTTAAGGGAGATCACTCACTCTGTGTGATCCTGGTTAGGGAGATCACTGGCTCAGTGTGATCCTGGTTAGGGAGATCACTGACTCAGTGTGATCACTGGTTCGGGAGATCACTGACTCATTGTGATCACTGGTTAGGGAGATCACTGACTCTGTGTGATGCTGATTAGGGAGATCACTGACTCAGTGTGATCCCTGATTAGGAAGATCACTGACCCGGTGTTATCCTGGTTAGGGAGATCACTGACTCGGCGTGATCACTGGTTAGGGAGATCACTGACTCAGTGTGATCCTGGTTAGGGAGGTCACTAACTCGGTGTGATCCTGCTTAGGCAGATCACTGACTCGGTGTGATCACTGGTGAGGGAGATCACTGACTCAGTGTGATCCTGGTTACGCAGATCACTGACTCTGTGTGATCACTGGTTAGGGAGATCACTGGCACGGTGTGATCACTGGTTAACGAGATCTCTGACTCTGTGTGATCATTGGTTCGCGAGATCACTGACTCGGTGTGATCACTGGTTAGGGAGATCACTGACTCTGTGTCATCACTGGTTCGGGAGATCACTGACTCTGTGTGATCCTGCTTAGGGAGATCACTGACTCAGTGTGATCCTGATCAGGGAGTTCACTGACTCAGTGTGATCCCTGTTTAGGGCGATCACTGACTCAGTGTGATCACTGGTAAGGGAGATCACTGACCCAGTGTGATCCTGGTTAGGGTCGTCACTGACTCGGTGTGATCCTGGTTAGGCAGATCACTGACTCAGTGTGATCACTAGTTCGGGAGATCACTGACTCAGTGTGATCCTGGTTAGGGAGATCACTGACTCAGTGTGATCACTGGTTCGGCAGATCAATGACTCATGTGATCACTGGTTAGGGAGATCACTGACTCGGTGTGATCACTGGTTTAAGGAGATTGCTGACTCTGTGTGATCACTGGTTCGGGAGATCACTGACTCAGGGTGATCCTGGTTAAGGGAGATCACTGACTCGGTGTGATCCTGGTTAGGGAGATCACTGACTCAGTGTGATCACTGGTTAGGGAGATCACTGACTCTGTGTGATCCTGATTAGGGAGATCACTGACTCAGTGTGATCCCTGATTAGGGAGATCACTGACTCAGTGTGATCCCTGTTTAGGGAGATCACTGACTCAGTGTGATCCTGGTTAAGGAAGATCACTGAATCTGTGTGATCCTGGTTAGGGAGATCACCGACTCGGTGTTATCCTGGTTAGGGAGATCACTGACTCAGTATGATCACTGGTTAGGGAGATCACTGACTCAGTGTGATCACTGGTTAGGGAGATCACTGACTCAGTGTGATCCTGGTTAGGGAGATCACTGACCCGGTGTGATCCTGATTAGGGAGATTACTGACTCAGTGTGATCCTGGTTAGTGAGATTGCTGACTCAGTGTGATCACTGGTTAGAGAGATCACTGACTCAGTGTGATCCTGGTTAGGGAGATCACTCACTCGGTGTGATCACTGGTTAGGGAGATGACTGACACAGTGTGGTCCTGGTTAGGGAGGTCACTGACTCGGTGTCATCCTGGTTAGGGAGATCACTGACTCGGTGTGATCACGAGTTATGGAAATCACTGACTCAGTGTGATGACTGGTTCGGGAGATCACTGACTCACTTTGATCCTCGTTCGGGAGAACACTGACTCGGCGTGATCACTGGTTAGGGAGATCACTGAATCAGTGTGATCCTGGTTAGGGAGGTCACTAACTCGGTGTGATCCTGCTCAGGCAGATCACTGACTCGGTGTGATCACTGGTTCCGCAGAACACTGACTCTGTGTGATCACTGGTTCGGGAGATCACTGGCACGGTGTGATCACTGGTTAGCGAGATCTCTAACTCTGTGTGATCACTGGTTAGGGAGATCACTGACTCGGTGTGATCAATGGTTAGGGAGATTACTGACTGTATGTGATCACGGGTTAGGGAGATCACTGACTCAGTGTGATCCTGGTCAGGGAGTTCACTGACTCAGTGTGATCCTTGGTTAGGGAGATGACTGACTCAGTGTGATCCTGGTTAGGGAGATCACTGACTCAGTGTGATCACTGGTTAGGGAGATCACTGACTCATTGTGATCACTGGTTAGGGAGATCACTGACTCTGTGTGATGCTGATTAGGGAGATCACTGACTCAGTGTGATCCCTGATTAGGGAGATCACTGACCCGGTGTTATCCTGGTTAGGGAGATCACTGACTCGGCGTGATCACTGGTTAGGGAGATCACTGACTCAGTGTGATCCTGGTTAGGGAGGTCACTAACTCGGTGTGATCCTGCTTAGGCAGATCACTGACTCGGTGTGATCACTGGTGAGGGAGATCACTGAGTCAGTGTGATCCTGGTTACGCAGATCACTGACTCTGTGTGATCACTGGTTAGGGAGATCACTGGCACGGTGTGATCACTGGTTAACGAGATCTCTGACTCTGTGTGATCATTGGTTCGCGAGATCACTGACTCGGTGTGATCACTGGTTAGGGAGATCACTGACTCTGTGTGATCACTGGTTCGGGAGATCACTAACTCTGTGTGATCCTGGTTAAGGGAGATCACTGACTCTGTGTGATCCTGCTTAGGGAGATCACTGACTCAGTGTGATCCTGGTCAGGGAATTCACTGACTCAGTGTGATCCCTGTTTAGGGCGATCACTGACTCAGTGTGATCACTGGTAAGGGAGATCACTGACTCAGTGTGATCCTGGTTAGGGTCCTCACTGACTCGGTGTGATCCTGGTTAGGCAGATCACGGACTCAGTGTGATCACTGGTTCGGGAGATCACTGACTCAGTGTGATCCTGGTTAGGGAGATCACTGACTCAGTGTGATCACTGGTTAGGGAGACCACTGCCTCTGTGTGATCACTGGTTCGGCAGATCACTGACTCATGTGATCACTGGTTAGGGAGATTACTGACACTGTGTGATCACTGGTTAGGGAGATCACTGACTCGATGTGATCCTGGTTAGGGAGATCACTGACTCGGTGTGATCCTGGTAAGAGAGATCACTGACTCGGTGTGATCCTGGTTAGGGAGATCTCTGACTCAGTGTGATCACTGGTTAGGGAGATCACTGACTCAGGGTGATCCTGGTTAAGGGAGATCACTCACTCTGTGTGATCCTGGTTAGGGAGATCACTGGCTCAGTGTGATCCTGGTTAGGGAGATCACTGACTCAGTGTGATCACTGGTTCGGGAGATCACTGACTCATTGTGATCACTGGTTAGGGAGATCACTGACTCTGTGTGATGCTGATTAGGGAGATCACTGACTCAGTGTGATCCCTGATTAGGGAGATCACTGACTCACTGTGATCCTCGTTAGGGAGATCACTGACTCGGCGTGATCACTGGTTAGGGAGATCACTGACTCAGTGTGATCCTGGTTAGGGAGGTCACTAACTCGGTGTGATCCTGCTTAGGCAGATCACTGACTCGGTGTGATCACTGGTGAGGGAGATCACTGACTCAGTGTGATCCTGGTTACGCAGATCACTGACTCTGTGTGATCACTGGTTAGGGAGATCACTGGCACGGTGTGATCACTGGTTAACGAGATCTCTGACTCTGTGTGATCATTGGTTCGCGAGATCACTGACTCGGTGTGATCACTGGTTAGGGAGATCACTGACTCTGTGTCATCACTGGTTCGGGAGATCACTGACTCTGTGTGATCCTGCTTAGGGAGATCACTGACTCAGTGTGATCCTGGTCAGGGAGTTCACTGACTCAGTGTGATCCCTGTTTAGGGCGATCACTGACTCAGTGTGATCACTGGTAAGGGAGATCACTGACCCAGTGCGATCCTGGTTAGGGTCGTCACTGACTCGGTGTGATCCTGGTTAGGCAGATCACTGACTCAGTGTGATCACTAGTTCGGGAGATCACTGACTCAGTGTGATCCTGGTTAGGGAGATCACTGACTCAGTGTGATCACTGGTTCGGCAGATCAATGACTCATGTGATCACTGGTTAGGGAGATCACTGACTCGGTGTGATCACTGGTTTAAGGAGATTGCTGACTCTGTGTGATCACTGGTTCGGGAGATCACTGACTCAGGGTGATCCTTGTTAAGGGAGATCACTGACTCGGTGTGATCCTGGTTAGGGAGATCACTGACTCAGTGTGATCACTGGTTAGGGAGATCACTGACTCTGTGTGATCCTGATTAGGGAGATCACTGACTCAGTGTGATCCCTGATTAGGGAGATCACTGACTCAGTGTGATCCCTGTTTAGGGAGATCACTGACTCAGTGTGATCCTGGTTAAGGAAGATCACTGAATCTGTGTGATCCTGGTTAGGGAGATCACCGACTCGGTGTTATCCTGGTTAGGGAGATCACTGACTCAGTATGATCACTGGTTAGGGAGATCACTGACTCAGTGTGATCACTGGTTAGGGAGATCACTGACTCAGTGTGATCCTGGTTAGGGAGATCACTGACCCGGTGTGATCCTGATTAGGGAGATTACTGACTCAGTGTGATCCTGGTTAGTGAGATTGCTGACTCAGTGTGATCACTGGTTAGAGAGATCACTGACTCAGTGTGATCCTGGTTAGGGAGATCACTCACTCGGTGTGATCACTGGTTAGGGAGATGACTGACACAGTGTGGTCCTGGTTAGGGAGGTCACTGACTCGGTGTCATCCTGGTTAGGGAGATCACTGACTCGGTGTGATCACTAGTTATGGAAATCACTGACTCAGTGTGATGACTGGTTCGGGAGATCACTGACTCACTTTGATCCTCGTTCGGGAGAACACTGACTCGGCGTGATCACTGGTTAGGGAGATCACTGAATCAGTGTGATCCTGGTTAGGGAGGTCACTAACTCGGTGTGATCCTGCTCAGGCAGATCACTGACTCGGTGTGATCACTGGTTACGCAGAACACTGACTCTGTGTGATCACTGGTTCGGGAGATCACTGGCACGGTGTGATCACTGGTTAGCGAGATCTCTAACTCTGTGTGATCACTGGTTAGGGAGATCACTGACTCGGTGTGATCAATGGTTAGGGAGATTACTGACTGTATGTGATCACGGGTTAGGGAGATCACTGACTCAGTGTGATCCTGGTCAGGGAGTTCACTGACTCAGTGTGATCCTTGGTTAGGGAGATGACTGACTCAGTGTGATCCTGGTTAGGGAGATCACTGACTCAGTGTGATCACTGGTTAGGGAGATCACTGACTCATTGTGATCACTGGTTAGGGAGATCACTGACTCTGTGTGATGCTGATTAGGGAGATCACTGACTCAGTGTGATCCCTGATTAGGGAGATCACTGACCCGGTGTTATCCTGGTTAGGGAGATCACTGACTCGGCGTGATCACTGGTTAGGGAGATCACTGACTCAGTGTGATCCTGGTTAGGGAGGTCACTAACTCGGTGTGATCCTGCTTAGGCAGATCACTGACTCGGTGTGATCACTGGTGAGGGAGATCACTGAGTCAGTGTGATCCTGGTTACGCAGATCACTGACTCTGTGTGATCACTGGTTAGGGAGATCACTGGCACGGTGTGATCACTGGTTAACGAGATCTCTGACTCTGTGTGATCATTGGTTCGCGAGATCACTGACTCGGTGTGATCACTGGTTAGGGAGATCACTGACTCTGTGTGATCACTGGTTCGGGAGATCACTAGCTCTGTGTGATCCTGGTTAAGGGAGATCACTGACTCTGTGTGATCCTGCTTAGGGAGATCACTGACTCAGTGTGATCCTGGTCAGGGAATTCACTGACTCAGTGTGATCCCTGTTTAGGGCGATCACTGACTCAGTGTGATCACTGGTAAGGGAGATCACTGACTCAGTGTGATCCTGGTTAGGGTCCTCACTGACTCGGTGTGATCCTGGTTAGGCAGATCACGGACTCAGTGTGATCACTGGTTCGGGAGATCACTGACTCAGTGTGATCCTGGTTCGGGAGATCACTGACTCAGTGTGATCACTGGTTCGGCAGATCAATGACTCATGTGATCACTGGTTAGGGAGGTCACTGACTCGGTGTGATCACTGGTTTAAGGAGATTACTGACTCTGTGTGATCACTGGTTAGGGAGATCACTGACTCAAGGTGATCCTGGTTAAGGGAGATCACTGACTCGGTGTGATCCTGGTTAGGGAGATCACTGACTCAGTGTGATCACTGGTTAGGGAGATCACTGACTCTGTGTGATCCTGATTCGGGAGATCACTGACTCAGTGTGATCCCTGATTAGGGAGATCACTGACTCAGCGTGATCCCTGCTAAGGGAGATCACTTACTCAGTGTGATCCTGGTTAAGGAAGATCACTGAATCTGTGTGATCCTGGTTAGGGAGATCACCGACTCGGTGTTATCCTGGTTAGGGAGATCACTGACTCAGTATGATCACTGGTTAGGGAGATCACTGACTCAGTGTGATCACTGGTTAGGGAGATCACTGACTCAGTGTGATCCTGGTTCGGGAGATCACTGACCCGGTGTGATCCTGATTAGGGAGATTACTGACTCAGTGTGATCCTGGTTAGTGAGATTGCTGACTCAGTGTGATCACTGGTTAGAGAGATCACTGACTCAGTGTGATCCTGGTTAGGGAGATCACTGACTCGGTGTGATCACTGGGTAGGGAGATGACTGACACAGTGTGGTCCTGGTTAGGGAGGTCACTGACTCGATGTCATCCTGGTTAGGGAGATCACTGACTCGGTGTGATCACTACTTATGGAAATCACTGACTCAGTGTGATGACTGGTTCGGGAGATCACTGACTCACTGTGATCCTCGTTAGGGAGATCACTGACTCGGCGTGATCACTGGTTAGGGAGATCACTGAATCAGTGTGATCCTGGTTAGGGAGGTCAGTAACTCGGTGTGATCCTGCACAGGCAGAACACTGACTCGGTGTGATCACTGGTGAGGGAGATCACTGACTCAGTGTGATCATGGTTACGCAGAACACTGACTCTGTGTGATCACTGGTTAGGGAGATCACTGGCACGGTGTGATCACTGGTTAGCGAGATCTCTAACTCTGTGTGATCACTGGTTAGGGAGATCACTGACTCGGTGTGATCAATGGTTAGGGAGATCACTGACTCTGTGTGATCACGGGTTAGGGAGATCACTGACTCAGTGTGATCACGGTTAGGGAGATCTCTGACTCAGTGTGATCCTGGTTAAGGAAGATCACTGAATCTGTCTGATCCTGGTTAGGGAGATCACTGACTCGGTGTGATCCTGGTTAGGGAGATCACTGAGTCAGTAGGGTCACTGGGTAGGGAGATCACTGACACAGTGTGATCCTGGTTAGGGAGGTCTCTGACTTGGTGTGATCCTGGTGAGGGTGATCACTGACTCGGTGTGATCACTGGTGACGGAGACCACTGACTCAGTGTGATCCTGGTTACGCAGATCACTGACTCTGTGTGATCACTGGTTAGGGAGGTCACTGACTCGGTGTGATCCTGGTGAGGCAGATCACTGACTCAGTGTGATCACTGGTTACGGAGATCACTGACTCAGTGTGATCCTGGTTAGGGAGATGACTGACTCAGTGTGATCACTGGTTAGGGAGACCACTGCCTCTGTGTGATCACTGCTTCGGGTGATCACTGACTCATGTGATCACTGGTGACGGAGACCACTGACTCAGTGTGATCCTGGTTACGCAGATCACTGACTCTGTGTGATCACTGGTTAGGGAGGTCACTGACTCGGTGTGATCCTGGTGAGGCAGATCACTGACTCAGTGTGATCACTGGTTACGGAGATCACTGACTCTGTGTGATCACTGGTTAGGGAGGTCACTGACTCGGTGTGATCCTGGTGAGGCAGATCACTGACTCAGTGTGATCACTGGTTACGGAGATCACTGACTCAGTGTGATCCTGGTTAGGGAGATGACTGACTCAGTGTGATCACTGGTTAGGGAGATCACTGGCACGGTGTGATCACTGGTTAACGAGATCTCTGACTCTGTGTGATCATTGGTTCGCGAGATCACTGACTCGGTGTGATCACTGGTTAGGGAGATCACTGACTCTGTGTCATCACTGGTTCGGGAGATCACTGACTCTGTGTGATCCTGCTTCGGGAGATCACTGACTCAGTGTGATCCTGGTCAGGGAGTTCACTGACTCAGTGTGATCCCTGTTTAGGGCGATCACTGACTCAGTGTGATCACTGGTAAGGGAGATCACTGACCCAGTGTGATCCTGGTTAGGGTCGTCACTGACTCGGTGTGATCCTGGTTAGGCAGATCACTGACTCAGTGTGATCACTAGTTCGGGAGATCACTGACTCAGTGTGATCCTGGTTAGGGAGATCACTGACTCAGTGTGATCACTGGTTCGGCAGATCAATGACTCATGTGATCACTGGTTAGGGAGATCACTGACTCGGTGTGATCACTGGTTTAAGGAGATTGCTGACTCTGTGTGATCATTGGTTCGGGAGATCACTGACTCAGGGTGATCCTGGTTAAGGGAGATCACTGACTCGGTGTGATCCTGGTTAGGGAGATCACTGACTCAGTGTGATCACTGGTTAGGGAGATCACTGACTCTGTGTGATCCTGATTAGGGAGATCACTGACTCAGTGTGATCCCTGATTAGGGAGATCACTGACTCAGTGTGATCCCTGTTTAGGGAGATCACTGACTCAGTGTGATCCTGGTTAAGGAAGATCACTGAATCTGTGTGATCCTGGTTAGGGAGATCACCGACTCGGTGTTATCCTGGTTAGGGAGATCACTGACTCAGTATGATCACTGGTTAGGGAGATCACTGACTCAGTGTGATCACTGGTTAGGGAGATCACTGACTCAGTGTGATCCTGGTTAGGGAGATCACTGACCCGGTGTGATCCTGATTAGGGAGATTACTGACTCAGTGTGATCCTGGTTAGTGAGATTGCTGACTCAGTGTGATCACTGGTTAGAGAGATCACTGACTCAGTGTGATCCTGGTTAGGGAGATCACTCACTCGGTGTGATCACTGGTTAGGGAGATGACTGACACAGTGTGGTCCTGGTTAGGGAGGTCACTGACTCGGTGTCATCCTGGTTAGGGAGATCACTGACTCGGTGTGATCACTAGTTATGGAAATCACTGACTCAGTGTGATGACTGGTTCGGGAGATCACTGACTCACTTTGATCCTCGTTCGGGAGAACACTGACTCGGCGTGATCACTGGTTAGGGAGATCACTGAATCAGTGTGATCCTGGTTAGGGAGGTCACTAACTCGGTGTGATCCTGCTCAGGCAGATCACTGACTCGGTGTGATCACTGGTTACGCAGAACACTGACTCTGTGTGATCACTGGTTCGGGAGATCACTGGCACGGTGTGATCACTGGTTAGCGAGATCTCTAACTCTGTGTGATCACTGGTTAGGGAGATCACTGACTCGGTGTGATCAATGGTTAGGGAGATTACTGACTGTATGTGATCACGGGTTAGGGAGATCACTGACTCAGTGTGATCCTGGTCAGGGAGTTCACTGACTCAGTGTGATCCTTGGTTAGGGAGATGACTGACTCAGTGTGATCCTGGTTAGGGAGATCACTGACTCAGTGTGATCACTGGTTAGGGAGATCACTGACTCATTGTGATCACTGGTGAGGGAGATCACTGACTCTGTGTGATGCTGATTAGGGAGATCACTGACTCAGTGTGATCCCTGATTAGGGAGATCACTGACCCGGTGTTATCCTGGTTAGGGAGATCACTGACTCGGCGTGATCACTGGTTAGGGAGATCACTGACTCAGTGTGATCCTGGTTAGGGAGGTCACTAACTCGGTGTGATCCTGCTTAGGCAGATCACTGACTCGGTGTGATCACTGGTTAGGGAGATCTCTGACTCTGGGTGATCACTGGTTAGGGAGATCACTGACTCAGTGTGATCACTGGTTAGGGAGATCTCTGACTCTGTGTGATCCCTGGTTAGGGAGATCTCTGACTCTGGGTGATCACTGGTTAGGGAGATCACTGACTCAGTGTGATCACTGGTTACGGAGATCACTGACTCAGTGTGATCCTGGTTAGGGAGATCACTGACCCGGTGTGATCCTGATTCGGGAGATCACTGACTCAGTGTGATCCTGGTTAGTGAGATTGCTGACTCAGTGTGATCACTGGTTAGGAAGATCATTGACTCAGTGTGATCCTGGTTAGGGAGATCACTGACTCGGTGTGATCACTGGTTAGGGAGATCACTGACACAGTGTGATCCTGGTTAGGGATGTCTCTGACTCTGTGTGACCCTGGTTAGGGTGATCACTGACTCGGTGTGATCACTGGTTATGGAGATCAATGACTTAGTGTGATGACTTGTTCGGGTGATCACTGACTCAGTATCATCCAGGTTTGGGAGATCACTGACTCAGAGTGATCCTGGTTAGGGAGGTCACTGACTCGGTGTGATCACTGGTTAGGGAGATCAATGACTCATGTGATCACTGGTTAGGGAGGTCACTGACTCGGTGTGATCACTGGTTTAAGGAGATTACTGACTCTGTGTGATTACTGGTTAGGGAGATCACTGACTCAAGGTGATCCTGGTTAGGGAGATCACTGACTCAGTGTGATCACTGGTTAGGGAGATCACTGACTCTGTGTGATCCTGATTCGGGAGATCACTGACTCAGTGTGATCCCTGATTAGGGAGATCACTGACTCAGCGTGATCCCTGCTAAGGGAGATCACTGACTCAGTGTGATCCTGGTTAAGGAAGATCACTGAATCTGTGTGATCCTGGTTAGGGAGATCACCGACTCGGTGTTATCCTGGTTAGGGAGATCACTGACTCAGTATGATCACTGGTTAGGGAGATCACTGACTCAGTGTGATCACTGGTTAGGGAGATCACTGACTCAGTGTGATCCTGGTTAGGGAGATCACTGACCCGGTGTGATCCTGATTAGGGATATTACTGACTCAGTGTGATCCTGGTTAGTGAGACTGCTGACTCAGTGTGATCACTGGTTAGAGAGATCACTGACTCAGTGTGATCCTGGTTAGGGAGATCACTGACTCGGTGTGATCACTGGGTAGGGAGATGACTGACACAGTGTGGTCCTGGTTAGGGAGGTCACTGACTCGATGTCATCCTGGTTAGGGAGATCACTGACTCGGTGTGATCACTACTTATGGAAATCACTGACTCAGTGTGATGACTGGTTCGGGAGATCACTGACTCACTGTGATCCTCGTTAGGGAGATCACTGACTCGGCGTGATCACTGGTTAGGGAGATCACTGAATCAGTGTGATCCTGGTTAGGGAGGTCACTAACTCGGTGTGATCCTGCACAGGCAGAACACTGACTCGGTGTGATCACTGGTGAGGGAGATCACTGACTCAGTGTGATCCTGGTTACGCAGATCACTGACTCTGTGTGATCACTGGTTAGGGAGATCACTGGCACGGTGTGATCACTGGTTAACGAGATCTCTGACTCTGTGTGATCATTGGTTCGCGAGATCACTGACTCGGTGTGATCACTGGTTAGGGAGATCACTGACTCTGTGTCATCACTGGTTCGGGAGATCACTGACTCTGTGTGATCCTGCTTCGGGAGATCACTGACTCAGTGTGATCCTGGTCAGGGAGTTCACTGACTCAGTGTGATCCCTGTTTAGGGCGATCACTGACTCAGTGTGATCACTGGTAAGGGAGATCACTGACCCAGTGTGATCCTGGTTAGGGTCGTCACTGACTCGGTGTGATCCTGGTTAGGCAGATCACTGACTCAGTGTGATCACTAGTTCGGGAGATCACTGACTCAGTGTGATCCTGGTTAGGGAGATCACTGACTCAGTGTGATCACTGGTTCGGCAGATCAATGACTCATGTGATCACTGGTTAGGGAGATCACTGACTCGGTGTGATCACTGGTTTAAGGAGATTGCTGACTCTGTGTGATCATTGGTTCGGGAGATCACTGACTCAGGGTGATCCTGGTTAAGGGAGATCACTGACTCGGTGTGATCCTGGTTAGGGAGATCACTGACTCAGTGTGATCACTGGTTAGGGAGATCACTGACTCTGTGTGATCCTGATTAGGGAGATCACTGACTCAGTGTGATCCCTGATTAGGGAGATCACTGACTCAGTGTGATCCCTGTTTAGGGAGATCACTGACTCAGTGTGATCCTGGTTAAGGAAGATCACTGAATCTGTGTGATCCTGGTTAGGGAGGTCACTGACTCGGTGTGATCCTGGTGAGGCAGATCACTGACTCAGTGTGATCACTGGTTACGGAGATCACTGACTCAGTGTGATCCTGGTTAGGGAGATCACTGACTCAGTGTGATCCTGGTTAGGGAGATCACTGACCCGGTGTGATCCTGATTAGGGAGATTACTGACTCAGTGTGATCCTGGTTAGTGAGATTGCTGACTCAGTGTGATCACTGGTTAGAGAGATCACTGACTCAGTGTGATCCTGGTTAGGGAGATCACTCACTCGGTGTGATCACTGGTTAGGGAGATGACTGACACAGTGTGATCCTGGTTAGGGAGGTCACTGACTCGGTGTCATCCTGGTTAGGGAGATCACTGACTCGGTGTGATCACTAGTTATGGAAATCACTGACTCAGTGTGATCACTGGTTAGGGAGACCACTGCCTCTGTGTGATCACTGCTTCGGGTGATCACTGACTCATGTGATCACTGGTGACGGAGACCACTGACTCAGTGTGATCCTGGTTACGCAGATCACTGACTCTGTGTGATCACTGGTTAGGGAGGTCACTGACTCGGTGTGATCCTGGTGAGGCAGATCACTGACTCAGTGTGATCACTGGTTACGGAGATCACTGACTCTGTGTGATCACTGGTTAGGGAGGTCACTGACTCGGTGTGATCCTGGTGAGGCAGATCACTGACTCAGTGTGATCACTGGTTACGGAGATCACTGACTCAGTGTGATCCTGGTTAGGGAGATGACTGACTCAGTGTGATCACTGGTTAGGGAGACCACTGCCTCTGTGTGATCACTGGTTCGGGAGATCACTGACTCATGTGATCACTGGTTAGGGAGATCACTGACTTAGTGTGATTACTTGTTAGGGAGATCACTGACTCTGTGTGATCACTGGTTAGGGAGATCACTGACTCGGTGTGATCACTGGTCAGGGAGATTACTGACTCTGTGTGATCACTGGTGAGGGAGATCACAGACTCGGTGTGATCCTGGTTAGGGAGATCACTGACTCGGTGTGATCCTGCTTAGGGAGATCACTGACTCGGTGTGATCACTGGTTATGGAGATCACTGACTTAGTGTGATGACTTGTTCGGGTGATCACTGACTCAGTGTCATCCTGGTTAGGGAGATCACTGACTCGGTGTGATCACTGGTGAGGGAGATCACTGACTCAGAGTGATCCTGGTTAGGGAGGTCACTGACTCGGTGTGATCCTGGTTACGCAGATCACTGACTCTGTGTTATCACTGCTTAGGGAGATCACTGACACGGTGTGATCCCTGGTTAGGGAGATCTCTGACTCTGGGTGATCACTGGTTAGGGAGATCTCTGACTCTGGGTGATCACTGGTTAGGGAGATCACTGACTCAGTGTGATCACTGGTTAGGGAGATCTCTGACTCTGTGTGATCCCTGGTTAGGGAGATCTCTGACTCTGGGTGATCACTGGTTAGGGAGATCACTGACTCAGTGTGATCACTGGTTACGGAGATCACTGACTCAGTGTGATCCTGGTTAGGGAGATCACTGACCCGGTGTGATCCTGATTCGGGAGATCACTGACTCAGTGTGATCCTGGTTAGTGAGATTGCTGACTCAGTGTGATCACTGGTTAGGAAGATCATTGACTCAGTGTGATCCTGGTTAGGGAGATCACTGACTCGGTGTGATCACTGGTTAGGGAGATCACTGACACAGTGTGATCCTGGTTAGGGATGTCTCTGACTCTGTGTGACCCTGGTTAGGGTGATCACTGACTCGGTGTGATCACTGGTTATGGAGATCAATGACTTAGTGTGATGACTTGTTCGGGTGATCACTGACTCAGTATCATCCAGGTTTGGGAGATCACTGACTCAGAGTGATCCTGGTTAGGGAGGTCACTGACTCGGTGTGATCACTGGTTAGGGAGATCAATGACTCATGTGATCACTGGTTAGGGAGGTCACTGACTCGGTGTGATCACTGGTTTAAGGAGATTACTGACTCTGTGTGATTACTGGTTAGGGAGATCACTGACTCAAGGTGATCCTGGTTAGGGAGATCACTGACTCAGTGTGATCACTGGTTAGGGAGATCACTGACTCTGTGTGATCCTGATTCGGGAGATCACTGACTCAGTGTGATCCCTGATTAGGGAGATCACTGACTCAGCGTGATCCCTGCTAAGGGAGATCACTGACTCAGTGTGATCCTGGTTAAGGAAGATCACGGAATCTGTGTGATCCTGGTTAGGGAGATCACCGACTCGGTGTTATCCTGGTTAGGGAGATCACTGACTCAGTATGATCACTGGTTAGGGAGATCACTGACTCAGTGTGATCACTGGTTAGGGAGATCACTGACTCAGTGTGATCCTGGTTAGGGAGATCACTGACCCGGTGTGATCCTGATTAGGGATATTACTGACTCAGTGTGATCCTGGTTAGTGAGACTGCTGACTCAGTGTGATCACTGGTTAGAGAGATCACTGACTCAGTGTGATCCTGGTTAGGGAGATCACTGACTCGGTGTGATCACTGGGTAGGGAGATGACTGACACAGTGTGGTCCTGGTTAGGGAGGTCACTGACTCGATGTCATCCTGGTTAGGGAGATCACTGACTCGGTGTGATCACTACTTATGGAAATCACTGACTCAGTGTGATGACTGGTTCGGGAGATCACTGACTCACTGTGATCCTCGTTAGGGAGATCACTGACTCGGCGTGATCACTGGTTAGGGAGATCACTGAATCAGTGTGATCCTGGTTAGGGAGGTCACTAACTCGGTGTGATCCTGCACAGGCAGAACACTGACTCGGTGTGATCACTGGTGAGGGAGATCACTGACTCAGTGTGATCCTGGTTACGCAGATCACTGACTCTGTGTGATCACTGGTTAGGGAGATCACTGGCACGGTGTGATCACTGGTTAACGAGATCTCTGACTCTGTGTGATCATTGGTTCGCGAGATCACTGACTCGGTGTGATCACTGGTTAGGGAGATCACTGACTCTGTGTCATCACTGGTTCGGGAGATCACTGACTCTGTGTGATCCTGCTTCGGGAGATCACTGACTCAGTGTGATCCTGGTCAGGGAGTTCACTGACTCAGTGTGATCCCTGTTTAGGGCGATCACTGACTCAGTGTGATCACTGGTAAGGGAGATCACTGACCCAGTGTGATCCTGGTTAGGGTCGTCACTGACTCGGTGTGATCCTGGTTAGGCAGATCACTGACTCAGTGTGATCACTAGTTCGGGAGATCACTGACTCAGTGTGATCCTGGTTAGGGAGATCACTGACTCAGTGTGATCACTGGTTCGGCAGATCAATGACTCATGTGATCACTGGTTAGGGAGATCACTGACTCGGTGTGATCACTGGTTTAAGGAGATTGCTGACTCTGTGTGATCATTGGTTCGGGAGATCACTGACTCAGGGTGATCCTGGTTAAGGGAGATCACTGACTCGGTGTGATCCTGGTTAGGGAGATCACTGACTCAGTGTGATCACTGGTTAGGGAGATCACTGACTCTGTGTGATCCTGATTAGGGAGATCACTGACTCAGTGTGATCCCTGATTAGGGAGATCACTGACTCAGTGTGATCCCTGTTTAGGGAGATCACTGACTCAGTGTGATCCTGGTTAAGGAAGATCACTGAATCTGTGTGATCCTGGTTAGGGAGATCACCGACTCGGTGTTATCCTGGTTAGGGAGATCACTGACTCAGTATGATCACTGGTTAGGGAGATCACTGACTCAGTGTGATCACTGGTTAGGGAGATCACTGACTCAGTGTGATCCTGGTTAGGGAGATCACTGACCCGGTGTGATCCTGATTAGGGAGATTACTGACTCAGTGTGATCCTGGTTAGTGAGATTGCTGACTCAGTGTGATCACTGGTTAGAGAGATCACTGACTCAGTGTGATCCTGGTTAGGGAGATCACTCACTCGGTGTGATCACTGGTTAGGGAGATGACTGACACAGTGTGGTCCTGGTTAGGGAGGTCACTGACTCGGTGTCATCCTGGTTAGGGAGATCACTGACTCGGTGTGATCACTAGTTATGGAAATCACTGACTCAGTGTGATGACTGGTTCGGGAGATCACTGACTCACTTTGATCCTCGTTCGGGAGAACACTGACTCGGCGTGATCACTGGTTAGGGAGATCACTGAATCAGTGTGATCCTGGTTAGGGAGGTCACTAACTCGGTGTGATCCTGCTCAGGCAGATCACTGACTCGGTGTGATCACTGGTTACGCAGAACACTGACTCTGTGTGATCACTGGTTCGGGAGATCACTGGCACGGTGTGATCACTGGTTAGCGAGATCTCTAACTCTGTGTGATCACTGGTTAGGGAGATCACTGACTCGGTGTGATCAATGGTTAGGGAGATTACTGACTGTATGTGATCACGGGTTAGGGAGATCACTGACTCAGTGTGATCCTGGTCAGGGAGTTCACTGACTCAGTGTGATCCTTGGTTAGGGAGATGACTGACTCAGTGTGATCCTGGTTAGGGAGATCACTGACTCAGTGTGATCACTGGTTAGGGAGATCACTGACTCATTGTGATCACTGGTGAGGGAGATCACTGACTCTGTGTGATGCTGATTAGGGAGATCACTGACTCAGTGTGATCCCTGATTAGGGAGATCACTGACCCGGTGTTATCCTGGTTAGGGAGATCACTGACTCGGCGTGATCACTGGTTAGGGAGATCACTGACTCAGTGTGATCCTGGTTAGGGAGGTCACTAACTCGGTGTGATCCTGCTTAGGCAGATCACTGACTCGGTGTGATCACTGGTGAGGGAGATCACTGACTCAGTGTGATCCTGGTTACGCAGATCACTGACTCTGTGTGATCACTGGTTAGGGAGATCACTGGCACGGTGTGATCACTGGTTAACGAGATCTCTGACTCTGTGTGATCATTGGTTCGCGAGATCACTGACTCGGTGTGATCACTGGTTAGGGAGATCACTGACTCTGTGTGATCACTGGTTCGGGAGATCACTAACTCTGTGTGATCCTGGTTAAGGGAGATCACTGACTCTGTGTGATCCTGCTTAGGGAGATCACTGACTCAGTGTGATCCTGGTCAGGGAATTCACTGACTCAGTGTGATCCCTGTTTAGGGCGATCACTGACTCAGTGTGATCACTGGTAAGGGAGATCACTGACTCAGTGTGATCCTGGTTAGGGTCCTCACTGACTCGGTGTGATCCTGGTTAGGCAGATCACGGACTCAGTGTGATCACTGGTTCGGGAGATCACTGACTCAGTGTGATCCTGGTTAGGGAGATCACTGACTCAGTGTGATCACTGGTTCGGCAGATCAATGACTCATGTGATCACTGGTTAGGGAGGTCACTGACTCGGTGTGATCACTGGTTTAAGGAGATTACTGACTCTGTGTGATCACTGGTTAGGGAGATCACTGACTCAAGGTGATCCTGGTTAAGGGAGATCACTGACTCGGTGTGATCCTGGTTAGGGAGATCACTGACTCAGTGTGATCACTGGTTAGGGAGATCACTGACTCTGTGTGATCCTGATTCGGGAGATCACTGACTCAGTGTGATCCCTGATTAGGGAGATCACTGACTCAGCGTGATCCCTGCTAAGGGAGATCACTTACTCAGTGTGATCCTGGTTAAGGAAGATCACTGAATCTGTGTGATCCTGGTTAGGGAGATCACCGACTCGGTGTTATCCTGGTTAGGGAGATCACTGACTCAGTATGATCACTGGTTAGGGAGATCACTGACTCAGTGTGATCACTGGTTAGGGAGATCACTGACTCAGTGTGATCCTGGTTAGGGAGATCACTGACCCGGTGTGATCCTGATTAGGGAGATTACTGACTCAGTGTGATCCTGGTTAGTGAGATTGCTGACTCAGTGTGATCACTGGTTAGAGAGATCACTGACTCAGTGTGATCCTGGTTAGGGAGATCACTGACTCGGTGTGATCACTGGGTAGGGAGATGACTGACACAGTGTGGTCCTGGTTAGGGAGGTCACTGACTCGATGTCATCCTGGTTAGGGAGATCACTGACTCGGTGTGATCACTACTTATGGAAATCACTGACTCAGTGTGATGACTGGTTCGGGAGATCACTGACTCACTGTGATCCTCGTTAGGGAGATCACTGACTCGGCGTGATCACTGGTTAGGGAGATCACTGAATCAGTGTGATCCTGGTTAGGGAGGTCACTAACTCGGTGTGATCCTGCACAGGCAGAACACTGACTCGGTGTGATCACTGGTGAGGGAGATCACTGACTCAGTGTGATCCTGGTTACGCAGAACACTGACTCTGTGTGATCACTGGTTAGGGAGATCATTGGCACGGTGTGATCACTGGTTAGCGAGATCTCTAACTCTGTGTGATCACTGGTTAGGGAGATCACTGACTCGGTGTGATCAATGGTTAGGGAGATCACTGACTCTGTGTGATCACGGGTTAGGGAGATCACTGACTCAGTGTGATCACTGGTTAGGGAGATCTCTGACTCAGTGTGATCCTGGTTAAGGAAGATCACTGAATCTGTCTGATCCTGGTTAGGGAGATCACTGACTCGGTGTGATCCTGGTTAGGGAGATCACTGAGTCAGTAGGGTCACTGGGTAGGGAGATCACTGACACAGTGTGATCCTGGTTAGGGAGGTCTCTGACTTGGTGTGATCCTGGTGAGGGTGATCACTGACTCGGTGTGATCACTGGTGACGGAGACCACTGACTCAGTGTGATCCTGGTTACGCAGATCACTGACTCTGTGTGATCACTGGTTAGGGAGGTCACTGACTCGGTGTGATCCTGGTGAGGCAGATCACTGACTCAGTGTGATCACTGGTTACGGAGATCACTGACTCAGTGTGATCCTGGTTAGGGAGATGACTGACTCAGTGTGATCACTGGTTAGGGAGACCACTGCCTCTGTGTGATCACTGCTTCGGGTGATCACTGACTCATGTGATCACTGGTGACGGAGACCACTGACACAGTGTGATCCTGGTTACGCAGATCACTGACTCTGTGTGATCACTGGTTAGGGAGGTCACTGACTCGGTGTGATCCTGGTGAGGCAGATCACTGACTCAGTGTGATCACTGGTTACGGAGATCACTGACTCTGTGTGATCACTGGTTAGGGAGGTCACTGACTCGGTGTGATCCTGGTGAGGCAGATCACTGACTCAGTGTGATCACTGGTTACGGAGATCACTGACTCAGTGTGATCCTGGTTAGGGAGATGACTGACTCAGTGTGATCACTCGTTAGGGAGACCACTGCCTCTGTGTGATCACTGGTTCGGGAGATCACTGACTCATGTGATCACTGGTTAGGGAGATCACTGACTTAGTGTGATTACTTGTTAGGGAGATCACTGACTCTGTGTGATCACTGGTTAGGGAGATCACTGACTCGGTGTGATCACTGGTCAGGGAGATTACTGACTCTGTGTGATCACTGGTGAGGGAGATCACTGACTCGGTGTGATCCTGGTTAGGGAGATCACTGACTCGGTGTGATCCTGCTTAGGGAGATCACTGACTCGGTGTGATCCTGGTTAGGGAGATCACTGACTGGGTGTGATCCTGGTTAGTGAGATTGCTGACTCAGTGTGATCACTGGTTAGGAAGATCATTGACTCAGTGTGATCCTGGTTAGGGAGATCACTGACTCGGTGTAATCACTGGTTAGGGAGATCACTGACACAGTGTGATCCTGGTTAGGGAGGTCTCTGACTCGGTGTGACCCTGGTTAGGGTGATCACTGACTCGGTGTGATCACTGGTTATGGAGATCACTGACTTAGTGTGATGACTTGTTCGGGTGATCACTGACTCAGTGTCATCCTGGTTAGGGAGATCACTGACTCGGTGTGATCACTGGTGAGGGAGATCACTGACTCAGAGTGATCCTGGTTAGGGAGGTCACTGACTCGGTGTGATCCTGGTTACGCAGATCACTGACTCTGTGTTATCACTGGTTAGGGAGATCACTGACACGGTGTGATCCCTGGTTAGGGAGATCTCTGACTCTGGGTGATCACTGGTTAGGGAGATCTCTGACTCTGGGTGATCACTGGTTAGGGAGATCACTGACTCAGTGTGATCACTGGTTAGGGAGATCTCTGACTCTGTGTGATCCCTGGTTAGGGAGATCTCTGACTCTGGGTGATCACTGGTTAGGGAGATCACTGACTCAGTGTGATCACTGGTTAGTGAGATCACTGACTCAGTGTGATCCTGGTTAGGGAGATCACTGACCCGGTGTGATCCTGATTCGGGAGATCACTGACTCAGTGTGATCCTGGTTAGTGAGATTGCTGACTCAGTGTGATCACTGGTTAGGAAGATCATTGACTCAGTGTGATCCTGGTTAGGGAGATCACTGACTCGGTGTGATCACTGGTTAGGGAGATCACTGACACAGTGTGATCCTGGTTAGGGATGTCTCTGACTCGGTGTGACCCTGGTTAGGGAGATCACTGACTCGGTGTGATCACTGGTTATGGAGATCACTGACTTAGTGTGATGACTTGTTCGGGTGATCACTGACTCAGTATCATCCAGGTTTGGGAGATCACTGACTCAGAGTGATCCTGGTTAGGGAGGTCACTGACTCGGTGTGATCACTGGTTAGGGAGATCAATGACTCATGTGATCACTGGTTAGGGAGGTCACTGACTCGGTGTGATCACTGGTTTAAGGAGATTACTGACTCTGTGTGATTACTGGTTAGGGAGATCACTGACTCAAGGTGATCCTGATTCGGGAGATCACTGACTCAGTGTGATCCCTGATTAGGGAGATCACTGACTCAGCGTGATCCCTGCTAAGGGAGATCACTGACTCAGTGTGATCCTGGTTAAGGAAGATCACTGAATCTGTGTGATCCTGGTTAGGGAGATCACCGACTCGGTGTTATCCTGGTTAGGGAGATCACTGACTCAGTATGATCACTGGTTAGGGAGATCACTGACTCAGTGTGATCACTGGTTAGGGAGATCACTGACTCAGTGTGATCCTGGTTAGAGAGATCACTGACCCGGTGTGATCCTGATTAGGGAGATTACTGACTCAGTGTGATCCTGGTTAGTGAGACTGCTGACTCAGTGTGATCACTGGTTAGAGAGATCACTGACTCAGTGTGATCCTGGTTAGGGAGATCACTGACTCGGTGTGATCACTGGGTAGGGAGATGACTGACACAGTGTGGTCCTGGTTAGGGAGGTCACTGACTCGATGTCATCCTGGTTAGGGAGATCACTGACTCGGTGTGATCACTACTTATGGAAATCACTGACTCAGTGTGATGACTGGTTCGGGAGATCACTGACTCACTGTGATCCTCGTTAGGGAGATCACTGACTCGGCGTGATCACTGGTTAGGGAGATCACTGAATCAGTGTGATCCTGGTTAGGGAGGTCACTAACTCGGTGTGATCCTGCACAGGCAGAACACTGACTCGGTGTGATCACTGGTGAGGGAGATCACTGACTCAGTGTGATCCTGGTTACGCAGAACACTGACTCTGTGTGATCACTGGTTAGGGAGATCACTGGCACGGTGTGATCACTGGTTAGCGAGATCTCTAACTCTGTGTGATCACTGGTTAGGGAGATCACTGACTCGGTGTGATCAATGGTTAGGGAGATCACTGACTCTGTGTGATCACGGGTTAGGGAGATCACTGTCTCAGTGTGATCACTGGTTAGGGAGATCTCTGACTCAGTGTGATCCTGGTTAAGGAAGATCACTGAATCTGTCTGATCCTGGTTAGGGAGATCACTGACTCGGTGTGATCCTGGTTAGGGAGATCACTGAGTCAGTAGGGTCACTGGGTAGGGAGATCATTGACTCAGTGTGATCCTGGTGAGGGAGATCACTGACTCGGTGTGATCACTGGTTAGGGAGATCACTGACACAGTGTGATCCTGGTTAGGGAGGTCTCTGACTTGGTGTGATCCTGGTGAGGGTGATCACTGACGCGGTGTGATCACTGGTGACGGAGACCACTGACTCAGTGTGATCCTGGTTACGCAGATCACTGACTCTGTGTGATCACTGGTTAGGGAGGTCACTGACTCGGTGTGATCCTGGTGAGGCAGATCACTGACTCAGTGTGATCACTGGTTACGGAGATCACTGACTCAGTGTGATCCTGGTTAGGGAGATCACTGACTCAGTGTGATCCCTGATTAGGGAGATCACTGACTCAGCGTGATCCCTGCTAAGGGAGATCACTGACTCAGTGTGATCCTGGTTAAGGAAGATCACTGAATCTGTGTGATCCTGGTTAGGGAGATCACCGACTCGGTGTTATCCTGGTTAGGGAGATCACTGACTCAGTATGATCACTGGTTAGGGAGATCACTGACTCAGTGTGATCACTGGTTAGGGAGATCACTGACTCAGTGTGATCCTGGTTAGAGAGATCACTGACCCGGTGTGATCCTGATTAGGGAGATTACTGACTCAGTGTGATCCTGGTTAGTGAGACTGCTGACTCAGTGTGATCACTGGTTAGAGAGATCACTGACTCAGTGTGATCCTGGTTAGGGAGATCACTGACTCGGTGTGATCACTGGGTAGGGAGATGACTGACACAGTGTGGTCCTGGTTAGGGAGGTCACTGACTCGATGTCATCCTGGTTAGGGAGATCACTGACTCGGTGTGATCACTACTTATGGAAATCACTGACTCAGTGTGATGACTGGTTCGGGAGATCACTGACTCACTGTGATCCTCGTTAGGGAGATCACTGACTCGGCGTGATCACTGGTTAGGGAGATCACTGAATCAGTGTGATCCTGGTTAGGGAGGTCACTAACTCGGTGTGATCCTGCACAGGCAGAACACTGACTCGGTGTGATCACTGGTGAGGGAGATCACTGACTCAGTGTGATCCTGGTTACGCAGAACACTGACTCTGTGTGATCACTGGTTAGGGAGATCACTGGCACGGTGTGATCACTGGTTAGCGAGATCTCTAACTCTGTGTGATCACTGGTTAGGGAGATCACTGACTCGGTGTGATCAATGGTTAGGGAGATCACTGACTCTGTGTGATCACGGGTTAGGGAGATCACTGACTCAGTGTGATCACTGGTTAGGGAGATCTCTGACTCAGTGTGATCCTGGTTAAGGAAGATCACTGAATCTGTCTGATCCTGGTTAGGGAGATCACTGACTCGGTGTGATCCTGGTTAGGGAGATCACTGAGTCAGTAGGGTCACTGGGTAGGGAGATCATTGACTCAGTGTGATCCTGGTGAGGGAGATCACTGACTCGGTGTGATCACTGGTTAGGGAGATCACTGACACAGTGTGATCCTGGTTAGGGAGGTCTCTGACTTGGTGTGATCCTGGTGAGGGTGATCACTGACTCGGTGTGATCACTGGTGACGGAGACCACTGACTCAGTGTGATCCTGGTTACGCAGATCACTGACTCTGTGTGATCACTGGTTAGGGAGGTCACTGACTCGGTGTGATCCTGGTGAGGCAGATCACTGACTCAGTGTGATCACTGGTTACGGAGATCACTGACTCAGTGTGATCCTGGTTAGGGAGATGACTGACTCAGTGTGATCCTGGTTAGGGAGACCACTGCCTCTGTGTGATCACTGCTTCGGGTGATCACTGACTCATGTGATCACTGGTGACGGAGACCACTGACTCAGTGTGATCCTGGTTACGCAGATCACTGACTCTGTGTGATCACTGGTTAGGGAGGTCACTGACTCGGTGTGATCCTGGTGAGGCAGATCACTGACTCAGTGTGATCACTGGTTACGGAGATCACTGACTCAGTGTGATCCTGGTTAGGGAGATGACTGACTCAGTGTGATCACTGGTTAGGGAGACCACTGCCTCTGTGTGATCACTGGTTCGGGAGATCACTGACTCATGTGATCACTGGTTAGGGAGATCACTGACTTAGTGTGATTACTTGTTAGGGAGATCACTGACTCTGTGTGATCACTGGTTAGGGAGATCACTGACTCGGTGTGATCACTGGTCAGGGAGATTACTGACTCTGTGTGATCACTGGTGAGGGAGATCACTGACTCGGTGTGATCCTGGTTAGGGAGATCACTGACTCGGTGTGATCCTGCTTAGGGAGAACACTGACTCGGTGTGATCCTGGTTAGGGAGATCACTGACTGGGTGTGATCCTGGTTAGTGAGATTGCTGACTCAGTGTGATCACTGGTTAGGAAGATCATTGACTCAGTGTGATCCTGGTTAGGGAGATCACTGACTCGGTGTAATCACTGGTTAGGGAGATCACTGACACAGTGTGATCCTGGTTAGGGAGGTCTCTGACTCGGTGTGATCCTGGTTAGGGTGATCACTGACTCGGTGTGATCACTGGTTATGGAGATCACTGACTTAGTGTGATGACTTGTTCGGGTGATCACTGACTCAGTGTCATCCTGGTTAGGGAGATCACTGACTCGGTGTGATCACTGGTGAGGGAGATCACTGACTCAGAGTGATCCTGGTTAGGGAGGTCACTGACTCGGTGTGATCCTGGTTACGCAGATCACTGACTCTGTGTTATCACTGCTTAGGGAGATCACTGACACGGTGTGATCCCTGGTTAGGGAGATCTCTGACTCTGGGTGATCACTGGTTAGGGGGATCTCTGGCTCTGGGTGATCACTGGTTAGGGAGATCACTGACTCAGTGTGATCACTGGTTAGGGAGATCTCTGACTCTGTGTGATCCCTGGTTAGGGAGATCTCTGACTCTGGGTGATCACTGGTTAGGGAGATCACTGACTCAGTGTGATCACTGGTTAGTGAGATCACTGACTCAGTGTGATCCTGGTTAGGGAGATCACTGACCCGGTGTGATCCTGATTCGGGAGATCACTGACTCAGTGTGATCCTGGTTAGTGAGATTGCTGACTCAGTGTGATCACTGGTTAGGAAGATCATTGACTCAGTGTGATCCTGGTTAGGGAGATCACTGACTCGGTGTGATCACTGGTTAGGGAGATCACTGACACAGTGTGATCCTGGTTAGGGATGTCTCTGACTCGGTGTGACCCTGGTTAGGGTGATCACTGACTCGGTGTGATCACTGGTTATGGAGATCACTGACTTAGTGTGATGACTTGTTCGGGTGATCACTGACTCAGTATCATCCAGGTTTGGGAGATCACTGACTCAGAGTGATCCTGGTTAGGGAGGTCACTGACTCGGTGTGATCACTGGTTAGGGAGATCAATGACTCATGTGATCACTGGTTAGGGAGGTCACTGACTCGGTGTGATCACTGGTTTAAGGAGATTACTGACTCTGTGTGATTACTGGTTAGGGAGATCACTGACTCAAGGTGATCCTGGTTAGGGAGATCACTGACTCAGTGTGATCACTGGTTAGGGAGATCACTGACTCTGTGTGATCCTGATTCGGGAGATCACTGACTCAGTGTGATCCCTGATTAGGGAGATCACTGACTCAGCGTGATCCCTGCTAAGGGAGATCACTGACTCAGTGTGATCCTGGTTAAGGAAGATCACTGAATCTGTGTGATCCTGGTTAGGGAGATCACCGACTCGGTGTTATCCTGGTTAGGGAGATCACTGACTCAGTATGATCACTGGTTAGGGGGATCACTGACTCAGTGTGATCACTGGTTAGGGAGATCACTGACTCAGTGTGATCCTGGTTAGGGAGATCACTGACCCGGTGTGATCCTGATTAGGGAGATTACTGACTCAGTGTGATCCTGGTTAGTGAGACTGCTGACTCAGTGTGATCACTGGTTAGAGAGATCACTGACTCAGTGTGATCCTGGTTAGGGAGATCACTGACTCGGTGTGATCACTGGGTAGGGAGATGACTGACACAGTGTGGTCCTGGTTAGGGAGGTCACTGACTCGATGTCATCTTGGTTAGGGAGATCACTGACTCGGTGTGATCACTACTTATGGAAATCACTGACTCAGTGTGATGACTGGTTCGGGAGATCACTGACTCACTGTGATCCTCGTTAGGGAGATCACTGACTCGGCGTGATCACTGGTTAGGGAGATCACTGAATCAGTGTGATCCTGGTTAGGGAGGTCACTAACTCGGTGTGATCCTGCACAGGCAGAACACTGACTCGGTGTGATCACTGGTGAGGGAGATCACTGACTCAGTGTGATCCTGGTTACGCAGAACACTGACTCTGTGTGATCACTGGTTAGGGAGATCACTGGCACGGTGTGATCACTGGTTAGCGAGATCTCTAACTCTGTGTGATCACTGGTTAGGGAGATCACTGACTCGGTGTGATCAATGGTTAGGGAGATCACTGACTCTGTGTGATCACGGGTTAGGGAGATCACTGACTCAGTGTGATCACTGGTTAGGGAGATCTCTGACTCAGTGTGATCCTGGTTAAGGAAGATCACTGAATCTGTCTGATCCTGGTTAGGGAGATCACTGACTCGGTGTGATCCTGGTTAGGGAGATCACTGAGTCAGTAGGGTCACTGGGTAGGGAGATCATTGACTCAGTGTGATCCTGGTGAGGGAGATCACTGACTCGGTGTGATCACTGGTTAGGGAGATCACTGACACAGTGTGATCCTGGTTAGGGAGGTCTCTGACTTGGTGTGATCCTGGTGAGGGTGATCACTGACTCGGTGTGATCACTGGTGACGGAGACCACTGACTCAGTGTGATCCTGGTTACGCAGATCACTGACTCTGTGTGATCACTGGTTAGGGAGGTCACTGACTCGGTGTGATCCTGGTGAGGCAGATCACTGACTCAGTGTGATCACTGGTTACGGAGATCACTGACTCAGTGTGATCCTGGTTAGGGAGATGACTGACTCAGTGTGATCACTGGTTAGGGAGACCACTGCCTCTGTGTGATCACTGCTTCGGGTGATCACTGACTCATGTGATCACTGGTGACGGAGACCACTGACTCAGTGTGATCCTGGTTACGCAGATCACTGACTCTGTGTGATCACTGGTTAGGGAGGTCACTGACTCGGTGTGATCCTGGTGAGGCAGATCACTGACTCAGTGTGATCACTGGTTACGGAGATCACTGACTCAGTGTGATCCTGGTTAGGGAGATGACTGACTCAGTGTGATCACTGGTTAGGGAGACCACTGCCTCTGTGTGATCACTGGTTCGGGAGATCACTGACTCATGTGATCACTGGTTAGGGAGATCACTGACTTAGTGTGATTACTTGTTAGGGAGATCACTGACTCTGTGTGATCACTGGTTAGGGAGATCACTGACTCGGTGTGATCACTGGTCAGGGAGATTACTGACTCTGTGTGATCACTGGTGAGGGAGATCACTGACTCGGTGTGATCCTGGTTAGGGAGATCACTGACTCGGTGTGATCCTGCTTAGGGAGATCACTGACCCGGTGTGATCCTGGTTAGGGAGATCACTGACTGGGTGTGATCCTGGTTAGTGAGATTGCTGACTCAGTGTGATCACTGGTTAGGGAGATCACTGACTCAGTGTGATCACTGGTTAGGGAGATCTCTGACTCAGTGTGATCCTGGTTAAGGAAGATCACTGAATCTGTCTGATCCTGGTTAGGGAGATCACTGACTCGGTGTGATCCTGGTTAGGGAGATCACTGAGTCAGTAGGGTCACTGGGTAGGGAGATCACTGACTCAGTGTGATCACTGGTTAGGGAGACCACTGCCTCTGTGTGATCACTGGTTCGGGAGATCACTGACTCATGTGATCACTGGTTAGGGAGATCACTGACTTAGTGTGATTACTTGTTAGGGAGATCACTGACTCTGTGTGATCACTGGTTAGGGAGATCACTGACTCGGTGTGATCACTGGTCAGGGAGATTACTGACTCTGTGTGATCACTGGTGAGGGAGATCACTGACTCGGTGTGATCCTGGTTAGGGAGATCACTGACTCGGTGTGATCCTGCTTAGGGAGATCACTGATTCGGTGTGATCCTGGTTAGGGAGATCACTGACTGGGTGTGATCCTGGTTAGTGAGATTGCTGACTCTGTGTGATCACGGGTTAGGGAGATCACTGACTCAGTGTGATCACTGGTTAGGGAGATCTCTGACTCAGTGTGATCCTGGTTAAGGAAGATCACTGAATCTGTCTGATCCTGGTTAGGGAGATCACTGACTCGGTGTGATCCTGGTTAGGGAGATCACTGAGTCAGTAGGGTCACTGGGTAGGGAGATCATTGACTCAGTGTGATCCTGGTGAGGGAGATCACTGACTCGGTGTGATCACTGGTTAGGGAGATCACTGACACAGTGTGATCCTGGTTAGGGAGGTCTCTGACTTGGTGTGATCCTGGTGAGGGTGATCACTGACTCGGTGTGATCACTGGTGACGGAGACCACTGACTCAGTGTGATCCTGGTTACGCAGATCACTGACTCTGTGTGATCACTGGTTAGGGAGGTCACTGACTCGGTGTGATCCTGGTGAGGCAGATCACTGACTCAGTGTGATCACTGGTTACGGAGATCACTGACTCAGTGTGATCCTGGTTAGGGAGATGACTGACTCAGTGTGATCACTGGTTAGGGAGACCACTGCCTCTGTGTGATCACTGCTTCGGGTGATCACTGACTCATGTGATCACTGGTGACGGAGACCACTGACTCAGTGTGATCCTGGTTACGCAGATCACTGACTCTGTGTGATCACTGGTTAGGGAGGTCACTGACTCGGTGTGATCCTGGTGAGGCAGATCACTGACTCAGTGTGATCACTGGTTACGGAGATCACTGACTCAGTGTGATCCTGGTTAGGGAGATGACTGACTCAGTGTGATCACTGGTTAGGGAGACCACTGCCTCTGTGTGATCACTGGTTCGGGAGATCACTGACTCATGTGATCACTGGTTAGGGAGATCACTGACTTAGTGTGATTACTTGTTAGGGAGATCACTGACTCTGTGTGATCACTGGTTAGGGAGATCACTGACTCGGTGTGATCACTGGTCAGGGAGATTACTGACTCTGTGTGATCACTGGTGAGGGAGATCACTGACTCGGTGTGATCCTGGTTAGGGAGATCACTGACTCGGTGTGATCCTGCTTAGGGAGATCACTGACCCGGTGTGATCCTGGTTAGGGAGATCACTGACTGGGTGTGATCCTGGTTAGTGAGATTGCTGACTCAGTGTGATCACTGGTTAGGGAGATCACTGACTCAGTGTGATCACTGGTTAGGGAGATCTCTGACTCAGTGTGATCCTGGTTAAGGAAGATCACTGAATCTGTCTGATCCTGGTTAGGGAGATCACTGACTCGGTGTGATCCTGGTTAGGGAGATCACTGAGTCAGTAGGGTCACTGGGTAGGGAGATCACTGACTCAGTGTGATCACTGGTTAGGGAGACCACTGCCTCTGTGTGATCACTGGTTCGGGAGATCACTGACTCATGTGATCACTGGTTAGGGAGATCACTGACTTAGTGTGATTACTTGTTAGGGAGATCACTGACTCTGTGTGATCACTGGTTAGGGAGATCACTGACTCGGTGTGATCACTGGTCAGGGAGATTACTGACTCTGTGTGATCACTGGTGAGGGAGATCACTGACTCGGTGTGATCCTGGTTAGGGAGATCACTGACTCGGTGTGATCCTGCTTAGGGAGATCACTGATTCGGTGTGATCCTGGTTAGGGAGATCACTGACTGGGTGTGATCCTGGTTAGTGAGATTGCTGACTCTGTGTGATCACGGGTTAGGGAGATCACTGACTCAGTGTGATCACTGGTTAGGGAGATCTCTGACTCAGTGTGATCCTGGTTAAGGAAGATCACTGAATCTGTCTGATCCTGGTTAGGGAGATCACTGACTCGGTGTGATCCTGGTTAGGGAGATCACTGAGTCAGTAGGGTCACTGGGTAGGGAGATCATTGACTCAGTGTGATCCTGGTGAGGGAGATCACTGACTCGGTGTGATCACTGGTTAGGGAGATCACTGACACAGTGTGATCCTGGTTAGGGAGGTCTCTGACTTGGTGTGATCCTGGTGAGGGTGATCACTGACTCGGTGTGATCACTGGTGACGGAGACCACTGACTCAGTGTGATCCTGGTTACGCAGATCACTGACTCTGTGTG